>NC_061118.1:16894082-16989223 GCF_002878395.1 Capsicum annuum
TTGTTGTTGTTGTTGTTGTGATGTTATTCTGTGAATGTATTTCTGGCAGTTTCCTAGCAGTTTGGGCAGTTGTTTTGTGATATATTGTACTAGGAAGAAAGAAAGATTCAGATTATTCTATAAGATTTTCTGGCAGATTAGGAGGTTAAGGTTTTTCGAAATACCTTGGTTGTTAAAGTATTCTCTATTTGCTATTTGTAAAATTCATTCTACTTGTTGGTGGCATTAAATAATAGTTGAAGTGTGTTTCTACTTTTGCATTGTTTTTGGAAGTTTACATTTTTATTGTTAGGAGATTTTAGGGTTCCTAACACAATGATTTTTCTGACTCCATTGAGGATATGAGTTTGTTTGACCTTCATCTTGTAGGGGCAATTGTACCGGGAGAAAGGGGATAGACATAACATAGAAGCTGGACTAGATAGATTTCTAGTATCTGATGAGTAGGATGAGGGGGTTAGAAACATCAAACAGCCAGTTCTTCATAAGGTTACATCTGATCACACACATATAATGCTGGACTAGATAGATTTCTAGTATCTGATGAGTAGGATGAGGGGGTTAGAAACATCAAACAGCCAGTTCTTCATAAGGTTACATCTGATCACACACATATAATGCTTCATACTGGAGACACACAAGGTCTTATTTCAAATTCGAGAATAGGTGGTTGGTTGCATACAGAGTTTTTTTTTTTTTTTTGATAGGATCAAAGAATAGTGAAAATCCTTTGTGTGTGAAGGAAGACCAGACTACATTCTAGCCTTCAAGTTGAAAGCTCTCAAAGACAAATTGAGAGAGTGGAGCAAAACCTCCAAGCAAACATGGCAATGTAGAAACAAAATATCCTCAGCCAGCTTGCAAAATTAGAAGAAATACGAAACCGGAGATCTCTTAGTGAAGAAGAGCAATGTTCTGGAATGCAAGGGCATCATCACATTATGCGGTGATGAGATGCGATGCGAGGTTTTTCCGCTTCAAGTAATTGATGCGAGATCATTTTACAAAAGCGGGCGCATAACCTTGTGATGCGAGATGTGAGCCGATGCGCTCACATCATGTTGATTTTATTTGTAGGGCCATTTTTAAATAAAAAATAAAAGAGTTGGACCAATTTTAAAGTTAAAAAGGAGTCCTATGTGAATTTTTAGGGAATGTTGTTCAAGTAGTTACAGATAATGCAACTCAAAATGTGAAGGTAGGTGCTATGATGATGGGAATGTTCCCACACATATATTGGACTCCTTGTGCAGCCCATTGTGTAAATTTGATATTCGGGGATATGTTTAAGGAAAGACCCTTTTAAGGTGTTTTCACTAGGGCAGTTAAGGTGCATTCTTAAATTGTTCAAAGGCCTTTGTTGTTGACTATGATGAGAAGATTCACTAATCAAAGAAACTTGTTGAAACCTGGCAAGACTAGATATGCTACTGCTTACTTGACTTTGTAGAGGATGTTGAAACAAATGAAAAATTTGAGAGCTATGCTCATTTCAGAAGAATGGAATAACAGTAAATTAAAAGCAGTGTTAGGAAAAGAAGTTGCACGGATAATGCTTTCTTACCACTTTTGTAACAATGTTGTTTATGCTCTTAAAAGTGTGGTTATAGTTCTTCATTTGGTAGATGTGAGGCAAAACCATCAATTGGTTACATTTATGAAGCAATGAATAAGGCGGAGGAAGCTACTAGAATTTTTTTATATTGAGGATTGTAAATATGCACAAGTCCTTAAGATCATCGATAAAAGGTAGAGTGATCAACTCTACAAACCGTTGCATGCGGTTGGTAATATCTTGTACCCATCTGTCTATTTAGTCGTGAGGATGATTTACTGTAGTCTGTAGTCTGATGGTGGGATTCGATACATGCATTCTAAAGATGGTTGTTAATAAGGATTTGCAAGATAAAATAACCGATCAGATTAGTACTTACCAAAGTGCTAAGGTACTTTTTTGGAATCCCAACTGCGATAAGACAGAGACAAGAAGTCATCAGGTGAACGACTCCTTTTATGTTTCTATAAATTAACACTTTAAGTTATTTCTTTATAGTTGCTATTTTTTGAATAATTACTTTACTTTAATAGTTGAATGATGGAGGCTTTATGGCCCAGAAACTCCAAAGTTACAAAAGTTCGCCATTAGAATTTTGGGTCTAACTTGTAGCTCACCTGGGTGTAAAGAAATTGGAGCATGTTCGAACACATAAGAGTTAAAGCCTTTAAGGAAAGCTTTAGTATATTAAGACAAGTATATTATATCTCAAATGTCTTGAATTTATATTTGTCAATATTTAATCACAGATTCTTACCATGAAGAGGAATAGACGTAATCTAAAGCGCCTCCGTGACTTGGTGTTCAACTCTACCCATGCGGCTCTAATTTCCAAAAAGATGGGTGCAGAGGAGTGAACAGATTTTAGGCCCACGAGCCTAATTGGTAGTGTGTACAAAATCATTTCTAAGTTGCTAACAGAAAGACTCAAAAAAGAGATGCACAAGTTGGTGGATACGTAATAGCTAACCTTCATCGAAGGAAGGCAAATAATGAATGTCATTCTCCTGGAAAATGAGTGTGTGGACTCAAGAATGAGAAGTAATACTCCAGGCTTCATCTGCAAGCTGGATATTCGGAAAGCTTACGGCTATCTCAGTTGGAAGTTCCTGTGGGAGACTATATAAAGAGGGTTTTGTTGGAAGATGGTTAAGATGGGCGAAATTTTGTATTAACACCGTGAAATTCTATTCTAATCAATGATTTGTCCCATGGGATTTCTCTCTTCTAAGAGAGGCTTAAGACAGGGAGATCCCTTGTCACCTTTCTTCTTCAATATTGCAATGGAGGGGCTGAATGATATGCTAAAATTGCCCAAGAAAAGTCCTGGGTGAAAGGTATCAAAGTGGCAAATTGAGTGGGGATTGACATGGAGATCACTCACTTGCAGTATGCTGATGGTACACTTTTTTTTTATGCTATTGAGAGCAGCTTATGATTCTTAGAGTGAATTTTGTCCTCTTTAAGGCAATATTAGGACCACAGTAATTGGAATAAAAGCTTTCTTTATACATTTAGTGAAGTCATTGAAATATCTTCATTGGCTAGGACCCTTGGGGGAGGACTAGTGAACTACCAACTACATACTTGGGCATGCCACTAGGAGCCAAAAGAAGTCTATAGACGTATGGAGTTGGGAGAAATGTGAGAGAAGTTCGATGAACTGGAAAAGTCAATAATATCTTTAGGGGGAAAACTTAACACTCATTAGTAGTGTTCTAGATTCCATGCCTACTTGCATTATGTCTTTTTTTTCTATCCCTGATGGTGTTGTTCAAAGACTTGATACTCTAAGAAGGAATTTTCTTTGGGAAGGAAATAGTGAAGGGATGCTCTGATTGGTAGTAAACAAGCTGGGGGACTGGGGATAAGGAATCTGAAAACTCATAACCAATGTCTTATGATGAAATAGCTTTGGAGACTTGCATTCTGTGAGCAGGCAGGCTTTATGGAAGGAGATAATCAAGCTAAAGTATTAAATGGATGGCTATTGGACTACTAAAATGGTCACTAGCACTTAGTCAGCCTTTGGAGATCTATCAGAAAACTATGGCTAAAACTAAGAGAAAAATGCAGTATAAAGATAGAAAATGATTTTGGGATGATAGATGGCAGGAATAAGGCACCTTAAAAGATCTATATCCTGACATTTACATCCTCAACGAGCAGCAGGAGAGTGCCACATGGTCAAACCAGGGGTGGAATTTGAGCTTCAGAAGACCCTTAAACGATTGTGAGATTCAAAGGCTAGTAGAGTTCTTTAGAATTCTGGAGCAATTCAAAGGAAAATCTACTTCACAAGATAGTCTGGTATGGCAGAATCACAACCAAGGAAGATGCTACGAAGGAGGCCTATAAAATTCAATACTTTTAACAGTCAAATTGCTGATGGCCGATGGCCCTGGAAAGTAATTTGGAAAGTAAAATTCCCTATAAAGCTTCCTGTTTTACTTGGTTACTTGCTAACAGGCCGTGCTTACCCAGGAAAACCTTATGAAAAGAGGTTTTCATCCGAGTCCAAGATGTTTCCTATGTGAAGAAGAGGCGGCTGAGACATTCACACACCTCTTTCTACACTGTAGGATCACTAGTTGTTTGTAGAAAATCTTCCTCAACATGAAGGTGTTTGAACTGGGTAATGCCAAAGAGGATACTTTGAATATTTGGAGCAGCTATGTTGGTATCTTTGGTGATAAAGAAAGATGGAAAATCATACCTGCATGCATTTGGTGGTCTGTGTGGAATGAAAGAACTCTCAGATGCTTCCAGAACAAATGCAACAACATTCAAATGATAAAGATAAATTGCATAGTTTTATTTCATTTTGGTGTATGTTGAGAATATAATTAATAAATAAAATGTGCTCTTTTTCTTACAGCTTTAACTTTTAGGGTTGAAGATGTGATGGCCACATACTTCAACATGGTATCAGAGTAGTTACAGGTCCTGGGTTCGAATCTCACCGCCACCCATTATTAAAAAGAATTTCCACGTGCTTGGCCCATGAAAAAAAAACTCAGGCACGTAGGGGGCGTGTTGAGAATATAATTGAATAATAAAAGTGTGCTCTCTAAAAAATTAAGTAAGCTTTAGATGAGATGATCACACTCTTTAACAGTATAAATAGGAGTACATGACAGATCTTGAATCTGTTATAGATGTTTTAGGCTTTTTATAAGTTTTGCTATAGGGTTGAAGATCTTTGTGACACTCTCTTACAATTGTAATTATGGAAACTTGTAACATTTTGTGACAAGTTTAATTTTTTGGAATAGAATTCAAGTTGTTACCTTCTCAAGAAAAAAGTAAAAATAAAAATAGGAAGCTATTGAAGCTTAAATATGAGATTTAGTAAGTGGGATTGGATGTTTAAGAATAGGCTTTAAATTTAATTGAGATAATGGATTTACATCTTTCCAATATTACATGTTGTATGCTAAGGGAAACACCTTGGGCTTTGGCCTATGTGGGCTAGGCACATATCACGGGTTCAAACCTTTGTAGACCAAAATCTGGTATTTAAATGGAGAAGGATAGAGGGACAGACCTATTATCCACAGAGTATTAAACCGTGTGTCATTGGTCCTCGGGGATTTTTTTCGATTATCCAAAAAACACCATGTATACCGAGGGAAAGCCTTGTTTGCTGGCATTCCTTTTAAAAGGGTGGAAAAATGCTTTTGCAAAAAATACAAATGAGAATATGTCTTTTGTTTTTTTGTAAATTTTTAGTCTACTTGCGGAGAATTATAATTTGGCATAGGTCCGTTCCCATTGGTATACCCCTTGTATACTGGGATTCTTTTCATGAAATTCATTCCATTGTTACTTCATGGGAAAAAAAATCACTACATGCTCATTTCTATTGATCACCATTAGGCATACTTTGGCCTCATTTGTTTACACTTAATGGAGGTCTGAATCTTAATGGTTCAGACTTCTGACTGTTAAGTGCATTTGTTTTTAAGATTTTAGCTCTTAATAGTCTGAATAGATCTTAATCATTCAGATCCAGAACCAAGTCTTAATATTATTAAAAGATATTCTTGTGTTGAATAATATTCACCACCACTCTATCTATTATCATCAGTCACCACCACTAACCACCTTTGCCACTGCCACCATTGTCTACCACCAACCACCATCACCAATCACCAACTACTTCCACCATCACAGCCACCATTAACAACAAATATCGCAACTAACCACTATTGTCAACCGCTACCACCTCCATTCTCTAATTTTATCCACCGCCATCACCACCATCAATGGCACCCCCATCATCAACCATAATCGGCCAATCCCTACTGCCGACTAACTTATCTATCACAACTAGCACCACTGCTAACTACCACTAATACGTCATCAACCTCCACAGATTCTTCAACTGCCACCACCACCATTGTGACTAGTTTCGCCACCTCAACCACCACTTCAACCACTACCGTTGCTGCAATCTATCTCTACTAACAACCATTTTCACTATCACAGCTAACGTCTCCGACTACCACCAACACATTGTCAGCCATCATGCATTCATTTTTCCGCCATCACAATCAATTCCTCCAACTACCAACATTAACCAACTTCACATCACAACCACCACCTCTGTCAATCGCCACCATCATAATAGTCACTACAATACCAGCCATCGCAACTATCACCATCAACATTATTAATCACTAGCATCAATCATTGCCACCGCAACCACCATTACAAACCATTTCTACTATCACTAACAAATATAAATGTTTCTTTTTTTCAATCAAATAATAATTTTACTTTATTAAATTACATATTTGTGTAATATATATAATTAATTTTTTATTTGAATTGTATTTTTTATTATATATACAAATAAACCTTTTTGCACACTCAGACGTTGAAAAATAGTCTTAATTATTCAGTTTTCAGATCTAGAGACAACATCTTCATCATTCAAATATGCATTAAGATTCAGACGTCTGAATCTTAATAAAAACAAATGCAGGCTTTGTGTGGAACAGTTGGATTAAAAAGTTAAATAACTAGAACTTAAAATCTTGTGAAGGATGAGGTTTTCTGATCTAATATGGTATTTGTATTTTTCATCTCCCCTTTGTTGATGCACTATTTTTCTTGACTATTTTGTTGCTTGCCATGTGTCCAAGGATCCATGGTTGAGATTGGCATATTGATAGCCATTAATGCCACACTAATAAAACTGTGGTTTGATTCCAATTTGGTTATATTGTATGCTCTCTCCTGCCACATATTGAACTGTTTGATTTGCAGATTACATTCAGAACTATATTCTCTTTTGGTGCAAAAATGACTATCATGAGAAAACCCTTTATGTAACTTTTTCCAACATAAATTGTATGCCTCTTTCCCTCAACATATCTGAAGGCTCATTAGTTGCAGCTCAGTGATCATAATTTGATTTTAGCAGGTCTGATGCTGATGACCGGCCAAAAGTGGATAAGTTGTCTCTAAAGAGAAAAGGACTAGGCTCTGAAGCGAGAGCTGAACTTATGGCCAATGCAGATACAGACTTACTGTTGTTGTCTGGTCCTGAACGAGAAAGACAGCTGCTAAAGCAAAAGGGACGAGGGCGAAAAGGACACGAAGAAGAAGTATGCATCTAATTCTTGTTCTTTGGCTGTCTATAGAACACTTATACAATTTTCTTTCCTGGTCTCTGTTTTGAAATTTATTGATGGGGGACAAAAAATAAAGTAATTTTAATGAGATAATGAAGTAAGTAAAAAGGGACTTAATCAGTAGACTATGGATGAACATACAGGATGACACATTTATTGAGCTTAAGACACTAACTGAGTTAAGGTAGATATATGCAGGGATTGGAAATACTCTTAAGGTAGATATATGCAGGGATTGGAAATACTCCCACCCACACCAGCTCGCACACTTAAAAAATTTTTTCCCTCTGAATGGAAGGAATTTTTGGAATGAAGCTAAGCTTCACTGAATAAGATGTGTGTTTATGGATCCGTTTTCATAATACTCCTGTTCTCCTTGACCAAAATAAAATAAAATTGGTGACTTAACTGAAAACTGACTTTTGCATTGAACCAATAGCCATTTCTTCCAATTTTGTCCCTCTTGATACATGTGACAATTAGGGTTCTTGATTTTTCCATGGAACTATGGACAAAATAAACTAAATGTTCTTTGATTTTTTGGTTCTTGTCTGACTATTTATATGTAGTGCTTTATTTCAAGTATTTTTTGTTTCTTGTCTGACTAATTATATGTCGTGCTTTATTTTAATATAGTGGCATAGTTTACAGCCACTCTACCTCATCTTTGTGGTACTGCGTACACTTTACCCTCCCAAGACACCACTTTGTGGAAATATACTAGGTTTCTTCTTGTTGTTGGCATAGTTTACATGGTTTGTGTTGGATTCTTTCCGATGGAGATTCATCCATGGTCTCTGCATGTTTTAGATGTTATTTAAACCTCTCAAAGGAAAAATACTTGAGAGATCATGTCTTTATGTAAAATTCTAATATGTAGGAAAATGTCCATGTTGGGTTGTCATGGTAATAGTTAGAAGACATTAACTGTGGATTCATGCTGACTTAACTTTGGACTTCTGTGGAAAGGATGTCTGTTCTTGCAGGCAGTTTTCTTTATTCTAAGAAGCTCCGCAATTAACCATTATATTTTTGTGTCTGTTAGGTGCTAGCAAAACTGGAGATGTTTAAGGCTGGACTTTCTGCTAAAGCCAATGAATCTGTTAATGCCGGCAAGGAGGAAGAATTATCCGATTGGGCAGCAATTACATTAAATTTCACTCCTGAACCTGGAAAGGTATTTGCAGTTTATATATCGTTCCTGGTTGGAATTACTTGTTCTTAAGTCGGTTGGTACCTCATGGTGCATTTCTCCATTATTAGGCACTTTACATGCTTATTTTATGGTGTTTCTTGCTTTCGGAAAGGGTGAGGAGAATCAAATAGAGGAATCTAACTTTTTCACTTAACTGTAAAATGTGAATCCGTGGAACCTTCATGCTTATTATGTTCTTTGTTCCTTTTCAAATTATTTGACCTATTGGCAGGACAAAATGACTCGTAGTGAGGACCCAAATGATTACGTGGTACACGATCCTTTGTTGGAGAAAGGAAAAGAGAAGTTTAATAAAATGATGGCCAAGCAAAAACGACGAGAAAGAGAATGGGCTGGCAAATCTCTTACTTGAGCTGATCTTCCAGCTGAAGAAAAAGATGGAATTGCTATTTGTGAAGTTAATCGTCATTCATATTGAAATGGCAATGATGTTGGTTCCTCTCTTTGGAAGCCAAGACCCTTTTACTGGGCCAAAATATTTCATTGGACTATGGCATTTTGAGTATCGATATCTTCTTCCCAAAGAAGTTGCAGAAGTGCCGACCAAAAATGCTCATCTGGTGTGATGTATTTGCCTGTGCTGTGATCGTTTCCTATTTTTTTTTCTTTCAAAATGGACAGGAAATGGTGTACCAGTACACTTTTGGTTTCAATGGAATGTGGAAATGAACACTTAACAATGTAAATAGTTTTTTCCATTAAAAGCGGGCCAAGTCTGTTCATATGGACTACAAATATGGCTTTAGTATGTTCCGGACACGAGTTAGAACCGACGTTTGTCGTAAAACATAAAAATGGAGTGGCTAGCCACTTTTACAAAGGGGTGAAATTGACAGAATTCTCAAAGATCACTCATACAAAAATTTCTAGATCTTCGTCAGGGGCTCAAAGATAGCTGCTATTTGAAATATAGTCAATTTTAATGCAGAAATAAATTTTGGCAAAAATATTCTTAACATAAATACGAAAAAGCTTTAGAAGGTTTTATTGGGGTCTGATTATTCATCAGTCATGTTTTAGAATTTTTATGGAGTTTGAGCAACGATAATTCTAATTTCATGAAAAATTATTGAAGTTCGACTTGTGACAGTTAAAATCCCCATGATTTTTTTCTGAAATTTGGAGACCCATGAAAAATAAATCCTACTAGAAGTCTGATAGTTTGAAGTTTCATGAAAAATTCCCGGAGTATTCCGGTTTTAATTGGGGCGATTTTGTTTAAATTTTGGTCATATAAAAGTACGGTTAAATGTTAAAAAGTTTTAAAATAATAATTAATAATTAGATTCTTGGGAGCTCATTTGGATAGATCTCTTTTTCTTTTAGCTTTTTTTTAGGCGTTTATTAAAGTTAAAAAAATGATTGAAAGAAACAAAAAGCGAGAAGCTGGTTATCACAGTTTTTTAATTTTAAGCTTAATTTTTTAAATTTTGATCAAGATATTTATCCTTTTATCCCTTATATTTTCTCCTAATTCCAACAATAATCTCAATTGTAGCTCCACCCTAAGGTATTCGAACTTAAGATACTTTATTTTTTTGATCAATTTTATTTTTTGAAATAACACTTAAATATCTTAATATTGTTTTGTAACTTTGTGTATCATAATACTACATTTTTTTACTTTGTATATGCTAATTTTTTTATTTTTTAATATCTAAAAATAAAAAAGTAACTTATATCTATAAATTTACCTTGGATGCTCACATTATGTTGAGGTGCATTTAAATATAAATTATTTTTTAACTATTTGAATTAAAAATAATATAATGTAATTTATTTATAGTGATAATAACTTTAATGACATTTCAGTCATTTGACAACAAGAAGTGTTTAACAACACTTGTTTACCAAATACATCAGTAATATTTTTTTTAATTTCAGCACTTTTATCTAACGCTTATCAACTTTATAAGTTCTTATTTTCAGCTTATAAGCATTTAAGTTAAAAACTATTTTTTAATCTTATCTAAATTGGCTTTTAGAATAGTAGAACTTAGATTAAGGTTGATACAAATACTGAAAAACTTAAAGCCGGACGGAATCGAAGTAATTTGTTCTTCGGTTTGGATACAACTATTCTTCCTAAGGTTTTATTTTTTGATTTGGTGTTCAATTTAAGGGTTTTAAAACTTTGGTGCACCGAATTGTGAACCTTTAGTACATGTGCTAAAAAAAATTTTCTTAGCACGCCTTAGACACTAGTAGTGGACTTAGGTCCAAATATTTTCTAAATATAGGATATACAACAACAACAACAACAACAACATACCCAGTATATTTCCACCAAGTAGGGTCTGGGGAGGATAAGTGTACATAGTCCATAATACTACCTCAAATGTGAGATAGAGAGACTGTTTTTTGATAGACCTTCGATTCAACATAAAATAATCTAGATAAGGAATAGTAAAAGAAAAAGATACAATAGAAATTAACATATCTAATAATTTCATAACAAAGATATTCCAAGCAACACATCAAAAGATACAATATCCTAAACTCAGACTAACCTTCTACCCTTGAAATACTCGGAATTTTTAGCCCTTGGAAATTTCCTAAGCTTTGAGCTCACTGCCTTGACTACGACTTCACCATACGAGTCGTATGGTGTCTTGACGGGTCAGGTGACCCTAGTCATAGGATGTCTAGTAGATAGTGGTTGGATTTTCTGTCTTAGTTACGACTCAGTGGTGATGAGTAGTTAAGGGTGGTGACGAGTTGTTAGGACAAACCTTAACCAAATCAGTAACTTAGTGGCTTGACTTGGATCTGAGTACGAGTGTCTCACTAGGAGCTGTGAGGATAGGTTACGAGTCGTGAGGTGAAGTCGTAGGTTGTCCAGTGTGTGACCTATTTGGGTATTGTATTGGTCACGACTAGACCCTACGGGTCATAGGGTCAGGTTACGAGTGGAATTAGAGAGTCATAAGGTAGACAGTGCATGGATGTCCAACTCACTGTCTAGGATATGACTCAAGTCTACGAGTCGTATGATGTGGTGACGAGTCAATGGGTCGACTCGTAACCAAGGCCGACTTTTTACAATTTTAAGTTAGGGGCATTCTGGACATTTTTCACTTTAAGTCTCTTTGATACCACAGCTTAAAACCTCCTTTGGGACCTCATTAACGCACCATTCCCGATAAAACACTCTCAAATTCTCTCTCAAACACTCTGTTCAAGCTAAGGCTAGGGTTTCAAAAAAAGTAGCCATCTAAGGTTCTAAGGGTGCAATTTCTTCTAAGTTTCTTGGTATTTCAGGCATGTTACTCCTCCGTATTGTTATTTTACTTAAAGCACATGTTTTAATGTATGGCTTTTATGGTATTGTTATGATTTTGAAATAAAGGTTGGGGGTTTCTAATGCTTATGGTTGAATAATGTTTTCCCATGATTTAATTATGGTTTTCTATGTTTTAAATATGGTTTTGAACTTGTGGGTGCATGGTATGGTGGTCAATATGATTTATAATGTTACAGCAGCAGGTTAGTTCTCCACATTAACAACAGAAAATAGGATTGATCAAATTCTATTGAGTCTGACTCATAGTGATCATTTATCAAAGAATGACTTTGGTTATCAAATGATTGAACAACCGGGAGCAATTTACTTACGATACTTAGTTGACATTCATAAAAAGCATCTAATGAATTATGAGTTCAATCCATCCTGAATTTGATAATGGTAACTTTCTCTAAACTTGTGACTTTTGAAGTGGTTATGACCCTAATCCTATATGGTAAAATTGGTTAGTAGTTATGAGAAAGGTGGGAATTGAATTAGGGGTAAAATGGAACCCCCAAAGTGTTTAGTTTGACTTATTTCTTAAAACTAATGCATGGCATAATTGGTTAAATATTTACGGATGGTTTTGAAAACCTTGTAGGGTACACAGGAATCCCCCAAGTGATTATATAATAAAAACCTTGCAGGGTACACGAGAATTTCCCAAGTGATTTTAATAAGGGAGTCTGCAGGGTACATGAGAATCCCCTAAGTATTGGCTAATGACATTGCTTGCAAGTTATAGTTGGTATGATGATACCACTTATAATGCCTTAATAATTGACTCCTGGAATTGGTGGTTTGTTTATGTGCTAAATATTTTAACTGGACAATAATGAGGGTTGTGATAGCTAGCCGTAAAGGTGTGAGTCCGAAGAACGAACACTGGAAACTCATATTTGCCAACATGAGGGTTGGTCTAGATTACCATATGCTTCTGAGGTACACGAGAATCCCTCAAGTCTATACTTGTATATGTGTATCATGGTGGGCAAAGGGTACACATGAATCCCATCTATCTATGATATCTCCCATTCGTGCGGCTACACGTACTGGGGTCCGTTCTAGGGGTAATATTGGACCCATATAGCCCATGGATGGATTTATGATGGTAAATCTACACGATCCGGGTTAAGGTTTTAACTGCATGCTAAACTTTGTTCCCTATCCCAGCAAGATATATATGTATATGTATGTCTTACATATGGTTATTTAATTTGATTTTGAATTAATGGCATTGCTTTATCTTTATACATGAGTTACATGCTATCGTTCACCCTACTGACCATCTTCAGGAGCTGTATCCCCATGCGATGCAAGAACTGACCACACTTTTACTCCTCGTACTCAGTGACTTGGTGATTCAGGGACAACTTTTGAGTCAGACTGAAGTGGTAAGCTTCTATACCCCAGAATACCCCATTTTATGCTATGAACTTCTTAATATCATTTTTTTTTGGTTTTGGTTTTGGCTATGGTCTAGAGCATGTCCCGACTGGATATCCTTTAATTCAGGTTAGAGGCTTTGCTGGATTACTATGAGCATGGGGGTGTCGATATTAGTGTTAGCATTGGTATTAGTATTGACATTGGGATTGGTTGGACCTGATACACCCGACACAACTAGGACCTAGTTTGGATCATATCAGATTGGTATCAAATCCCAAGGTTTATGGTCAATTGGGTGTCCCCAAAGTTGTGTCAACTAAAGGCTCTTTTAAGGATGTGTAGCACGCCACACTCATAAGGGAAAGGCTACGAGGCATTTAGGAATGTTTTTATTTCTTGAGTTCTATTTTTGGGTTGTAGATTCTAAGGTCTTGGATCTCTCTAATTCCTATTTGTTCGCCTTTCAGATCATGCCTCTGTGAAGATCTGATATCTGGGGGGACCCTTCTGTCCTAATTGAGGACAATAGAAATGGAGCCCATCCTACCTTAGAGGTTTAGAACAGGTCTAGGGCCACTTTATCTGATGGTCCTAATGGACCTCCACCGGTTCCTTCTATCCCTCCACAGAAACCTCAAGCTAACATATCTAATGCGGAGTTTCACCAGTCGATCTATTTGCTTACTCATTTGGTCATCTCTCAGACTGAGCGTTGGGATTCTGTTACTCCATCATCTAAGGCCACTAGAGTTGGCCAATTTATGAGGTTAAATCCTCCTGTGTTTATCAGTACTAAAGTTGAGGAAGATCCTCAAGGCTTTATATATGAAATAGAAAAGATTTTTTGGGTGATGCATGTTACTGAGGTGGAAGGTGTGGAGTTTGCAGCCTACCAGTTGAAGGATGTAGCTCATAAGTGGTATGAAGAGTGGGAGCAGCCCAGAGGTATGGATGTTGAGTCCACCTTGTGGGAGGACTTTTCTAGAGCTTTTCTTGATCGCTTCTTTTCTCAAGAGCTGAGAGAAGCGAAGGCGAAAGAGTTTGTTAACCTAAAGCAAGGCAAGATGCCAGTCAAAGATTATACCTTGATGTTTCACCAGTTATCCAGTCTCCGGAGTTAGTTTCTAGCATGAGGGCTAGAATAAGGAAGTTCACTTTCGAGTTTCTCGAGACTTGATTTTAGAGAGGCTGCCTTGTTGAACAAGAACGTGGACATCTCCAAGCTGATTGTGTATAAGCAATAAGTGAAAGAAAAAATAAGAAACAGGTTGAGATTGGGGAAAGACAGCGAGAAATTCCAACATCCAGATCAAGGGGAAGGTCAATAGTAGGGCGACATGAATGGTGAAAGTGGTCCAAAAAAAGTGGAGAAGTTCTGGGTCCTACTCGACGGCTAGTGCTCCCTACCCAAAGTCATCTGCTGACAGACGTTTTTAGGGTGGCTGATTTTGAATGTATGAGTGAGACAAATTTGTGATTGAATGCACTAATTTCCATATTTTGCAGGGTTACAGGTGATGAGAAAGAAAGATATGGATTTGCAATAAAAAGGATCAGAAAAGAGAAGAGAAGTGCAACTGGAAGACTTGGAGAAGAATTTGGTCTCAGTTACCACAATCATGGTCAGTCAATATTAGTCAAGTTCCACGATCATGGACAAGCTGTATCGATTGCAGCTAGGCGGGTTTATCCCCATGGGTAATTTTGTCTGTTTGACCAACCGTTTCCAAATCTCTTATATTTCTAAAACCCTTTCTCATTCGACATCACACTTTGAACAATTGAATTTTGGAGAATTTGTAACCCTACTAATTGGGGTAACTTTTGTGTTTGAGTTTTCATACTTTGAATTTGGTGAAATTAAAGAATGGATGTTTTGAATGAACCTTATGGTATATTTCTTTCTCTTTACTTCATGAGTAGCTAAACTTTATTCTTTTGGGATTATGTTGAACTAAGGTGCAATTGTGTGTGGGTTGTGATGTATTTGTGTAAATTCTAGTTTGTTGATGATGGGTTTCACTATTACTTGTTTGAATTAGTTGGGGTTTGTGGGTGAAAACCCCAAACACCTAAAATGGGTTTGTGGGTGAAAACCCCAAATTCTTAAAAGCTTACATCATCCTTGAAAGAGGGATGTGGGTGAACTTTTGAAACCTATATCATCCTTGAAAAAGGGATATGGGTGATAAAGAAATAGCAAGAAATAATAGATGTAGTTTTGTATCTTTTCTCTGTCTTAGAAATAAGGGTGAATAAAGAGCTAGCTATTTCATAGGCATCTTCCTAGAAATAGGGATGCCTAATTGAGGTCTTAGGTGATTTTAATTGACACTTGTTAGGTACTCTAAAGGGTCAATGAGTGATATCCTTGAGATGTTGTTGACAAGCTAGCCTCAAGGACCTTCAACCTAGCTTACCATATCATTAATAACTAGAATTTGCACCCAATCATCATGTTCCCATGCATAACTTGCCCTTATGTAGACATAATCCAAAGATACTTCTCATATTGAACTTTGAATTACAAGTGTGGTCTTAGTTTGTTGATTCGATTAAACTTTGATTAACCCTTGTTTCAAACCATTCCCCCATTTTAAATCTAATTTTGCTCCTTGTGAATTTGACTTTAACAAAAGTTGAGCTATTGACAAAGATCATCCTTTACCAATTTAAATGGTATAGGTGAGCATTATCAGTAGCGATAATTATAGGGCACCGGTTGCCCAATCTCAGGCTACTGGGCCCTAATCATCTCCATCATATCCCCCTATAGATTTTATGGTCGATTGCATTGGGGTTTCTGTGATGAGATAAGGGACAATCACTTTAGCTATGGTCATCCAAGGAATATTCTTATAAACTGTCTAGTGGCTAGGGTTGCTTTTAGGGAAAACAAGGTTCCGATTGCCTCTTCATCAGCTTTGGCACAAAAAGGTGCACTATCTGCATTCGGCACTAGTCGGAATCGACACTATGTTCTCACTAGCCGTCAGGAGTTTGAGGCATCGCCTGATGTCGTTACTGGCATGTTGAAACTCTTTTCCCATGATGTGTACTGTTTACTTGACCCGGGGTTAACTCTTTCTTATATGACCTCTTTTGAGGCTGTGTATTTTGGTTTCAGTCTCGAGTGTATTTCAGACCCCTTTTCTATTTCTACCCCCATGGGTGACTTTATGGTTCCTAGAAGAGTCTATAGAGATTGTGTGGAATCTTTTAGTGGTCAGGAGACTTTGGTGGATCTGTTTGAATTAAACATGGTTAATTTCGATGTCATATTTTGGATGGATTGGTTGCACTCGTGCTATGTTTCTCTAGATTGTCGGACCCATAAGGTCATCTTTAAATTCTCCAATGAGTCAGTTATTGAATGGGAGGGTGGTTCTTTAGCACCCAAGGAAAGGTTCATATCGTATCTTAAAACCAAGTGATTAATCTCCAAGGGGTGTCTCTATCATCTTGTCTGGGTTAAAGATTCTAACTCGAAGGGTCCTTCTTTACATTTCATCTCGGTGGTGAATATATTTCCTGAGGTCTTTCTTGACGGCCTTTCTGGTGTCCCACCCGATAGATAGATTGATTTTGGGATTGATCTTATTCCAGACACTCGTTGTATCTCTATTCCCCCTATAGAATGGTTCCAGCTAAGTTAAAAGAACTTAAAGAGCAATTAAAAAATCTTTTAAACAAGGGTTTCATCCATCCTAGTGTGTCTCCGTGGGGTGCACCAATATTTTTTTGTGCATAAGAAGAATGGTTCCTTTTGTATCTGTATTGATTGCTAAAAATTAAATAAGGCGACGGTAAAGAATAAGTGCCCTCTTTCAAGGATAAGTGAGTTTTTGATCATCTTCAGGGTGCTAAGTTTTTCTCTAAGATCGATCTTCGATCTGGGTATCATTAGTTAAATATTAGGGAGGCGGATATCCCTAAGACTGCCTTCCATACCCGATATAGGCATTTTAAGTTCCTAGTTATGTCTTTTGGGTTGACTAATGCATCGATAATATTCATGGACTTGATGAATAGGGTCTTTCGTCAGTTTCTGGATTTTTTCATCATTGTGTTAATAAATGATATTTTGGTCCACTCTAAGAGTGAGTTGGATCATGCCAATCACCTCCGCATAGTATTGCAGACCCTGAAAGAGCAGCAGTTGTATGCCAAATTTTTTAAAATCCAAATTCTGGTTGAACGTGTCACTTTTTTGGGTTATGTCATATCTAGTGAAGGGATCATGGTGGATTAATAGAAGGTTGCAGTGGTTAAAAAGTGGCCTAGACCGATGACTCCAATCGATATTCAGAGCTTCTTGAGTTTAGCCAATTACTATAAAAGATTTGTGGAAAGTTTCTCAACTATAGCTGTCCCGTTGACTAAGTTAACTTAGAAGAAGGTGAAGTTTTATGGTCTGATGCTTGAGAGGGTAGTTTTTAAAAGGTGAAGGATAAGCTGCCTTCGACTTCAGTATTGACTTTGCCTAAAGGCACTGGCGAATTTTTGATTTATTATGATGCATCCCATATGGGGCTTGGTTGCATTTTGATGCCGTATGTCAAGGTTGTAGCTTATGCCTCTAGACAGTTAAAGGTACATGAGAAAAATTATTTGACTCATAACTTGGAGTTGTTGGCTGTGGTGTTTTCATTAAAAATCCGACATCACTATCTGTACGGAGTGCATGTGGATATCTTTCTGATCATAAGAGCCTAAAATATGTGTTGACTCAGAAGGAACTAAATCTCAGGCAAAAAAGATGGCTTAAGCTGCTCAAAGATTATGACATAAGTCTCCCCTACCATATAGGTAAAGATAACATGGTTGCTGATGCTCTTAGCAGGTTATCCGTAGGGAGTCTAGCTCATGTGGATGAGGGAAAGCGAGAATTGGTGAAAGATATTTACCATTTGGCTAACCTTGGAGTTCATCTCTTGGACTCTGAAGATGGTGGTGTGTTTGTACAAAAGGTGGTACAGTTATCTCTTGATACGAAAATAAAGGAGAAGTACGTATTAGATCTTGTCTTGATGAGATTCAAGGGTGATATAGGTGGGAATAAAGTGATGGCCTTTAAGATTAGTGGTGATGCTACCTTACAGGACCAAGGAAGATTGTACATCCCTGACATAGATAGATTGTAAAAGAGGATCTTGGCTGAGGCGCATGATTTGCGCTAAGCTATTCATTTTAGTTCAATAAAAATGTATCATGACCTTAAGGAGATGTATTGGTGGTACAATATGAAGAGAGATATGGTTAATTTTGTAGCTAAGTGCCTAGGATGTCAGCAAGTGAAAGTATATCACTTGAGGCCCGAAGGATTATATCAAGAAATTGAGTTCCTTGTGTGGAAGCGAGAAGTGATCAATATGGATTTTGTTACCTGTCTTCCTCAGTCTTAGAATTAGTTTGATTTGATCTGGGTAATCATGGATAGGATGACAAAGTCTGCTCATTTCTTGCTATTGAGGACTAGAGGACTATACAAGGTTGTACCTCCAAGAGATTGTGAAGTTGCATGGGTTACTTGTTTCTATTATCTCAGATCATGGTACGCAGTTTTCATTGCACTTTTGGCCATCATTTCAGAGAGGTTGGGGACTAAAGTGACTCTTAGTACGAATTTTCACTAAGTTACTTAAAACCTCCTTTGAGACCTCACTAACACATCATTCCCAATAAAATACTCTCAAACTCTCCGTTCAAGCTAAGGCTAGGGCTTAAAAAAGTGGTCATCTAGGGTTCTAAGGGTGCAATTTCTTCAAAATTTCATGGTATTTTAGGCATTTCACTCCTCCCACATTGTTATTCTACTTAAAGCACATGTTTTAATGTATGTCTTTCATGGTATTCTTATGGTTTTGAAAAAAATGTTGGGGTCTTGAATCCTTATGGTTGAATAATGTTTTCCCATGGTTTAATTATGGTTTTCTATGTTTTAAATATGGTTTTGAACATGTAGGTGCATGGTATGGTGGTGGAATTTGATAATGGTAACTTTCTCTAAACTTATGACTTTTGAAGTGGTTATGACACCAACCCTGTATGGTAAAATTGGTTAGTAGTTATGAGAAAGGTGGGAATGTTAATTAGGGGTAAAATGGAATCCCCAAAGTGGTGGTTTGACTTATTTCTTAAATCTAATGCATGGTATAATTGGTTAAATGGTTACGGATGGTTTTGAAAACCTTTTCGGGTACATAGGAATCTCTTAAGTGATTATATAATGAAAACCTTGCAGGGTACACGGGAATCCCCCAAGTGATTCTAATAAGAGAGTCTGCGAGGTACATAAGAATCCCCTAAGTGTTGGCTATTGATATTGCTTGCAAGCTATAGTCGGTATGACACTTATAATGCCTTAATAATTGATTCCCGGAATTGGTGGTTTGGTTATGTGATAAATATTTTAACTGTGCAATAATGGGGGTTGTGATAGCTAGCTGTGAAGGTGTGAATCCGAAGGACGGACACTGGAAACTCATGTTTGCCATCATGAAGGTTGGTTTTACTAACCATATGCTTGTAGGGTACACGAGCATCCCCCAAGTCTATACTTGTATATATGTATCATGGAGGGCAAGGGTACACAGGAATCCCCGGCCATCTATGATATCTTTGGTTTGTGCGGCTACACGCATTGGAGCCTGTTCAGGGGGTAACACTGGACCCATATTGCCCGTGGGTGGATTTATGACGGTAAAGCTACACAATCCAGGTTAAGGTTTTAACTTCATGCTAAACCTTGTTTCTTATCCCGCCATGATATATATGTATATGTATGTCATTGCATATGGTTATTTGATTTCGTTTTGAATTAATAGCATTAATTTATCTTTATCCCTGAGTTACATGCTAGTGTTCACCCCACTATCCATCTTCGAGTATTTTATCCCCATACGATGCAAGAATTGGCCATACTTTCACTTCATCTGCTTAGTGACGTGGTGATTCGGGGACAACATTTGAGTCAGACTGAAATGGTAAGCTTCCATACTCCAGAAAAACCCATTTCATGCTATGGCCTTCTTTATATCATTTTTATTTTTTTGGTTTTGGTTTTGGCTATGATCGAGAGCATGTCCTGACTGGATATTCGTTGATTCAGGTTAGAGGCTTTGCTGGATTACTATGGGCATAGGGGTGTCAGTATTAGTTTTAGCATTGATATTGGTATTGACATTGGGAATCATAATGGATGATTAATTGGTTGTGGCATTTAGTTTTATTTTAGACTTATTGTCATGTCTTTAATTTAATATTATCTTATCTTGTCAAATGCTTAGAATTCACCTGATATGGGGTGTAGGGAGATTAACGGGTTTTTGATCCTAGTTAGACCTGAGACACCTGACATGACTAGGCCCTTGTTTGGGTCGTGTCAGCCCTAATCCACATCTTCTATAACTTCATATCCAGGTTCATATCCTCGGTAAATTGGAGCTGCTCCATGTCATGTCTAATCACCTTCCTCTAATATTTCTTTAGTCTACCTCTACCTCACATGAAACCATCCCTAGCCAACCTTTCTCACCTCTGCACTGGGGCATCCGTGCTCCTCCTCATCACATGACCAAACCATCTCAACCTCACTTCCCTCATCTTGGATTCTACCAAAGCCACTCCTACTTTATCTCAAAAAACCTTATTTCTAATCCTATCTTTCCTAAATTACCCATACATCTACCAAAGTAATCTCATCTCCGCCACTTTTATCTTTTGTATGTGGGCCTTCTTAACAGAACAACACTCCGCCCTATATAACAAAGTCGATCTAACAACCACTCTATAGAACTTTTCTTTGAGTTTAGGAGGTACTTTTTGTTACACAATATTCCGTAGATGAGCCTTTATTTCATCCACCTTACCCCAATTCGATGAGTGACATCTTCGTTAATCTCTACATTCTCCTAAATCATATACCCTAGATACTTGAAACTATCTCTTTTACCAATAGAATGAGTGTCAAGCTTAACAACCACATCGGAATCATGAGACACCTCGCTGAACTTACAGTCCAAATATTCCATCTTGGACCTACTCAACCTAAACCCTTAGATTCAAGGGTTTTTCTCCAAACCTCCAATTTAGCATTAACTACAGTATGTGTCTCATTAATCAAGACTACATCATCCGCAAAAAGCAAACAATAACGCACCTAACCTTGAATGTGTTATGTCAAAACATCCATTACCAAGGCAAAAAGAAATGGACTAAGAGTCGATTCTTTATTAAACCCAATTAAGAAGGGAAAGTGCTTCGAGTCCTCTCCCCCAGTCCTAACCTGAGTCTTGGATATTTCGTACATATCTTTAATTTCTCTAATATATACCATAGGTATACCTCGCTGAACTTACAGTCCAAATATTCCATCTTGGACCTACTCAACCTAAACCCTTAGATTCAAGGTTTTTCTCCAAACCTCCAATTTAGCATTAACTACAGTATGTGTCTCATCAATCAAGACTACATCATCCACAAAAAGCAAACAATAACGCACCTAACCTTGAATGTGTTATGTCAAAACATCCATTACCAAGGCAAAAAGAAATGGACTAAGAGTCGATTCTTTATTAAACCCCATTAAGAAGGGAAAGTGCTCCGAGTCCTCTCCCCCAGTCCTAACCTGAGTCTTGGATCTTTCGTACATATCTTTAATTTCTCTAATATATACCATAGGTATACCTCTATCCTTGAAACACCTCCAAAGAACCTCCTTGGGAACTCTATCATAGTCCTTCTCTAAGTCGATAAACACCATGTGCAAATCCTTCTTCCTTTCCCTATACTGCTCCACAAGTCTTCTAACAAGACGGATGGCTTCAGTAGTCGAGCGTCCTGGCATAAATCCAAACTGATTCTTAGATATAGTAACAATCCTCTGCAACCTCAACTCTACCACCCTCTTCTAAACCTTCATAGTGTGACTCAACTACTTGATATCCCTATAATTGTTGCAATCTTGAATGTCACCCTTATTCTTATACAACAAAATCATCGTACTCCACCTCCAAGCTTTAGGAATCCCCATTGTCTAGAAAATTATGTTAAACAACCGAGTTAACCACTCTATACCTACCCCTCATGTGCACTTCCAAAAATCCACTAGAATCTCATATGGCTCCATCGCTCTACCTCTACGCATCCTATGAATATCCCCTTAACCTCCTCAACCTTAATACACCTACAATAACCATAAACATGAAACCTCTTGTAATGCTCCATATTTAGGATCTTATGATAATAAGACTGCCATCTCTTTCTATGACGATCCTTCTCTACTAAAACTTTGCCATCCACCTTCTTCATACACTTCACTTGATCCAAGTCCCAAGACCTTCTCTCCCTAAATTTGGTGAGCTTGTATAACTTTTTATCACCACTTTTACTATTTAACGCCATGTATAAACTCTTGAAAGTAGTATCCTTATCCCTTATGACTGCTAACTTTACCTCTCGCCTAGCAATCTTATACAACTCCCTATTCTTCTGTTTATCTTTTTCATCCTTACTGTTTACCAAATTTGTGTGCTCTCTTCTTAGCATCCACCTTCCCCTTTACCTTTTTGTTCCACCACTAGTCCCCTTGGTGCTTGCCCGAGCAGCCTCTTGAGACCCTCAAAACTTCTATAGTTGTCTCCTTGATGCAATTGGAAGTATCATCCAATATTCTATCAATATCCTCTCCACTCCCCCAAGCCTTTCTCACCATCAACTTACACCCTATATCCAGTGCATTGTCCAAAGTCTTAATTCCCAATTCCTATTATATCTCAACTCTCTAGCCAGTAATTCCCTATTCCCTTAGTCCTATAGTTTTATGTAATTTCCATTACAAAAATGTCGTTATCATTACTTAACTAAATAAAAAATATCATCCAACTAGTCAAGTAGTTAAAAAATATCTTTTTTACTGATGGTTTTCCAAATTAAGAGAAAAATGACCAATTTTCTTGTTGAAATATTAGAAATAGTATAGTTTAAGTTTGTGTTAAACATAGTGGCACCCCCCAATCACAAAATCCTGAATCTACCTCTGACAGTGACATATAAAATAGTTATGATCTAAATTATTAGGTCATGTGGACACCTATTATATTTTAACTAGATAGGACCATCCAACATTTGTAATGTAGATATTTATAATGAAATACTATACCTCCGTAGACATGTAAAAGAGCTTTTAATATGGAATACTGGTAAAAAAGTAAAAGACTCAACTTCTGCCTGAAATGAGATGTGCAAAATTTGATGATGATTATCAGCTACTTCAACTAAGGAAACTCAGAGTTAACCTGTATATGCCTACACCCAAAAAGGATATAGCAAGAGTAGTGTCTGTACACTACACGTATCCAAACCAAGTCTGATCGGTCGATGAAGATTAGCTCACACAGTACCATATAAAATTAACAAAGTTAGCAAGCAATCTTTTTCAACCACTTATATTCTAATTTCCAATTTCCATCACATTTTCTCTGTGCTACTCTGGCAATTTCAATTATCTTTCTTATGTCTTTTAACTTTATTAATTATGTTAAGCACTCCCTTCAAATTTTGATAAATTCACTAACCACTAACACAATTCCAAACATCAACTTCACTATGACTATGATCACTATATTCACATTATTCTCGAGAGGACACAAAACCGACTACCTATTCAACCTACCGATCAAGAGTGTATTAAAACTATCTCAACATCACAGGAAATACAATAATCCATGACAACAATTATATTCAAAAAATCATATAAGACAAGTAAATATGTATTTCAACACATCACTATTTATCACAATCTTAGCATACACAAACCTTGCTATTACTTTAATGAACAACAACTAATACACTTTTACCCACAATCGTATAACCAAGTGAAAAAATTATGACTCTTATCGCCATATACCAATTGAAATAGACTCAATTTCTAATTAATCAAAATACCAATTAGAATCAACTAGATTTCAATTTAAATTCATCAAGATACTAATTAGAATTAGCTAGATTCCAATTCAGATTGGTTAAGATACTAATTGGAAACACTAGATACCAATTAATCTCGACCCATGTAGATGATAAATGAGATAATAGGACAAAAATAAGTAAATGAATGACTCCTAGATACCTCATCGAGAATTTAATATGGATGTCTATACACCAATGTACAAGACTCTACTTGATATTGCTTTTGTATTTGTGAGATCAGTAACCTATAGCTCTAAAACTAACTATCATGGCCCAAATTATTAGGTCAGGTGAGCACCTATTTATTCTAACTAGATATGAGAACCCTTCACCACCGAACCATTTGATATCTAAAAATTTATCAAAAATCAACATCATTATAATCACTAACTCAATTGAAAACTTATAGCATAAATCATTATTAAACTTATTACAATGCTTAGTACAATGAAATACAATACCTCTAAGGATCTAGTTTAGATATATACATGAGATTCTAATATGGAGTACTGACAAGAAAGTAAAAACATAACTTTTGTCAGAGAATGAGACATGCAGACGTTGATGATGAGTAAACATCACTCCAATTAAGGAAGCTCCAATTCAACCTGCACATACCTACACCAGAAAACAATATAGCAAGAGCAGTATTAGTTGACTAGACATACTAGTGTACATCATTAACTAACTAAGATTAGTTATTACAACACCATATAAAACTAACAAAGTTAGAAAGGAATATAGTGCAACCATTTACATTCTAATTTCCAATTTATGCCATGCTTTCTCTGCACCATTTTGGTGATTTCAAATATATTTCTCATTTTTTAACTCTGTTAATTACATTAAGCACCCTACTTCTGGTTGTGATAAGTTCATTAGCCACTAGATCAATTCATAACATTAACTACACTAGGGTAATGCACAATGTATACATATTATTGTAGAAGGAAAAGAGATTAATTAATGATTTGACCAACAAATTAAGTGTGTATTAAAACTATCTAAACATCACAGGAAATGTAGTAATCCATTTCAATAATAATATTCAACAAATAAGATAAGAAAAATAAAAAGTATATCAACATATCATTTTTTTTAATTGAAAAACATCAAGAGTAGATTCTTGAGAAACCAAATTTCAAATAGTCTATAAAGGACGCTCTGGCCACATTTAGTGGCCATGCAATCATCTCTAACCAAATTCCCTCCTCAACATGAATCTCATACTCAATTATCTGCTTCTTTCCAATGAAAATAGGGAGCATTTGGATTACAAAAATATTTTAAATGCTTATGCTATTGATTCAAAATTTATTTTGCCAAAGAATATTAAATCAATTCCTATGAAATTAGTCCAATATGAAAATGGAGTGACGATTTTAGTATGGACTGTAGTAGAGGTCACAAGGATGAATAAGATTAAATTCTTGTAATATGCAATAGTGGGTAAATTTTTCCAAGGATATCCAGATCTGGATGACTTAAGAAAGAACCTTCCCATGTAATGTTGCTTTAAAGGTGACTGTAAGATTGAATTGCTAAGGTATTGACATATATTAATAATGTGTACTTTGGTGGAGGAATTTATTAATATATCATCTAAAAATGTGTACTCTGCCATAAATAAACATAGTAAAGTATTCCCTATGAGACCTCTAATATATGATCCTAGCTTTAAGATGGATGAAGAACCTACACAAGATATTACTCGATTATATTTCCTAACTTTTTTATCCACATATTATATGAAATTGTCTTTGTTTTCTATGGCTTCATCTATTGGGAAGCCACTCACCTAGACATGGCCACTATTTATAAAACTAGGACAACCTGCACCATGGTGAGAGTTTAAGTAGATTTGGCTACAGATTTTCCTAAATTTATACATATTAGATGAATCCACTGGAGTAACATGTATGAATAATATGAGGATATAATATGATGCTATGCCTAAATATTGTAAGACATGTAATCTACAAGGACATAATGAAGAAGGGTACAAAAAATTACACCCAAGCTTGAGAAATTATTATAACAAATATGAAGAAAGAAAAGACACTGAAGTAACTGGAAATACAAATGCTTCAGATGATCCAACATATGTAGGCTCTAATATGTATCCCCCAAGAACTCTTTCAAGTAGAAAAGTGGTAGGTGATCCAGATGCATGAGCTCTAGTAGAGACTAGAAAAGCTGCAAATAAGAAGATGAAAATAATGCTATTGTGAAACCCCATAAAACTTTGATGATTTTATTTTTTTTACCTACCACATGAACAATGCCAATTTTTTTACTTGAATTATGTTTAGGAATGTTAAAAGGGTGTTTTGGAAAAGTTTAAGATTTTTTAGAAGGGGTTCGGTGCTATTTTGGGATCGTAAGGCAGTGAGGGTGTGAGATAAGGTTGTGAAATGGAGGTTACCATCAGAGATATTAGCATGGCACGGAGGCTAACCTCTGTGATATAGTCGTGCCACACTAGTTTTTTAATTTAGTTCAGTTTTTTATTTTTTCACTTGGGGTGCATGACTTTTGGTTTTTTTCCCTTTGTACAACCTTATAACATAACACAACCCCATTTCCTTTAGTTTTCAAAGATTAAATGATTCTCTTTTTCTAACTCAAAAACCAAGAACATTCAATGGTTTCATAGAGGATTCATCACCCAGGCTCCAAACTTTGAATTGACTTCAAATTTTTATGTATTTTAGGTATGTTTCTATTCTCTAAATGTGAATTTTACATTGTGGCATTGATTGAATTGATTTTCATGTGATTTAAATTATGGGTTTTGAAATTGGATTAAGGGATTTTTGTTGTTCCTGATTGAATTACTTGTCCCATGTTCTAAACTAATAATTCATACTTTAAATTGATGCTTTTGAGACTAATTGGTTCTTGGTATAAATTATTAGAATGAGGGACATGGGTTTTCCTAAATTGATGAATTTTTGGCTTGATAATTGCATTAATCTCTACCCACTTTGTAAACTTAATTTTGAATATGGAAAATTTCATGGTTTAACTTGCTTTTGAACTCAATACATTGCATTAATTAATAAATAGATATTATAAAAAAATAGATTTGGATAGCCTCGGTGGCTGTGGTTTGAATTTTAAATAGAACTTGGGAGTCAATATGATCATGTGGATTGGTTTGGCATGTTTAATTTAGCTTGTAAGCATACTGGTTTAACGATACCAAGTCATAAATACCTTAAATGATTCCTAGGTTTCTAGTTGGTTTTATGTGCAAATTGTTTCAATTTGGGTTTAAAGAGAATTATGTAGTTCACCGTGAAGGTGTAAGTCCCGGGGTGACGAACACTGGAAACCATATTTGCTGGTGTTAAGGGTCTATATGATCATGTGCTTGAGGCACACTTGATATATATATTTTGGGACGGCTATTACCTTGGTGGCTTTAGTTTTCCCTTAGTTTTCCTTGGTTCGTGTGGCTGACATATGCCGTGGCCCTTTCAGCAGGAGAAGCTAAACCTATATATCTCATGGGTGCCTTTAGGATGGATCGAGACACACAATTCAGGTTAAATATTTATATTCTTATGTTCATAACCCTTTACCCTATCCCAACATCTTATATATGTATATATGAATGTGTGTATGTGGTTTGACTAATTTTGGACATGTCATTATTTTATCGTTTCTCCTAATTTTTATGTCAGTGCTTATCCCACTGACCATCTTAGGATGCTACATCATTTTATCATGTAGGGTCCAAAGATTTTTCTGTTGCTCCTATGTAGATTTAGGTGGTTGACCATGTCAATCGAATTGATGTGAAGTGGTGAGCCTCTATCCTTTGTAAGGCCTTATCATTTTATTATTCTTTCTTTATTGATTGGGTATTTTTGGATTCTTTTATTTGGTCATAGTCGGAGACATATTCCCACTTAGTTGTTATTCTGGTTCTAGAAACTATTGTGGATAAGTATGGGTTGGTTATTTTTTTGCCTCTTAGTTTTATTTGAGTGGTCTATTCATCTTATTATTTATGTTGGTTGGCTTTTGCTTTATTGCTATTATAGTTCTCATGAGGTTAGGTGAAGGGGGTGGTCTCTGATTTATAAAGGGCTTGTGATACCCGTCACGACCAAGCCTTGGTTTGGATCGTGACAAGCTGGGTATCAAACCAAAGTTTAGGGTCGTTTGGTGACCACAAAGTCGAGTTGAGTAAAGTTCTTTTATGGGTGTGTAGCGCGCCACACTTATAGGGAGGGCGCTATAAGGCATTTAGGAAAGTTTATTTTTTTGTTTTCTATTTCAAGCTATAGAGTCTAGCGTTATGAAACTTCTCTAACTCCTGGCTTCCTCGCATTTTAGATTATGCCTCCTTGAAGATCTCATGTTTGTAGAAACTCCGCTGGGAACTTTGTTTAACCTAAGAAGAATATGGAGGGGACTTGCCTTGTTTATGGAGTGTAGACTCGATCTAGGGTCCCTTTTCCTAATTGTACTACTTTACATAGAGTTCTACCAGTCCCTACTATTCGTCCTTGGTCTTCTTGGTATGGTGATTCTTATGTTAGTCACCGTAGGGAGATATATCTAATGCAGAGCTTCGTCAGTCCATTCATATGCTTACTTAGTTGGTAGTATAACAATCTCATTAGTATAACCGTGTTGGTTCTGTTGCTCATTAAACTGAGGTTACTTGGGTTTTGTAGTTTATGAGGTTGAATCCCCCAACCTTTACAGTCTCTAAGGTTGACGAGGATCTATAGGGATTTATTAATAAGATGGAGAAGATTTTCAGGGTAATTCCGGCTACTAATTTAGAAGGTGTGGAGTTTATTGCTTATTAGTTTGAAGATATAGAATTTCAATAGTATAAAGAGTGGGAAGCTATGAGGGGTGATGATGCTGAGCAGGCAGTGCGAGATGATTTTCAGGTGCTTTTATTGATCACTTATTTCCTCTAGAGTTGAGGAAAGCTAAGGCTTAAGAGTTTGTTAACTTAAAGCAACGAAAGATAAGTGTGAAAGAGTATGATGTGAAATTTCTGCAGTTGGCTCATTATGCTCTAGATTTGGTGTCTAATATGAGGTCCCAAATGAGAAAGTTTTCTTCTAGTTTGTCCTACAATTTGGTGCTGGAATGCAAGGCCACTATGTTGAATAATTATATCGACATATCTAGGCTGGTTATTTATATGTAGCTAGTTAAGAATTAGAAAAAAAGCAGGAAGAGAGGCAGAATATGAAGTTTAGATATTTAGAGCAGGGTCCAGGCTAACAAAATAGTAGGAGAGATGGTAGACAGTGGACCCAGAAGAAGAATTGGGGGAATTCGTATTCGTCTTCTAGTGCTCCCTATCCTAAGCCTCAAGGTGATCATCCTTTTCAAGATAACAGTGGTCTTAAAGCACAAGGTGCCCAGTTCAGGTTAGAGGGGTTCAGTCAGCCCCACCTTGCCCTTCTTGTCATTTCAGTGAGCAGATTCACTATGGATATTATGAGGAAGGGATAAATCAGTGCTATAAGTGTGGTAAACTTGATCATATGCAACGAGATTGTCCTTCAGCCAGGGTTTCCGCTAGAGATAATAAATTTTTTGTTGCCACATCTTCAACTCCTGCACCAAAGGGCGCTATTTTTTGTACTGACACTAGCTTGCTACTCATCAGGAATCTTAGGTATCCCCAGATATTGTTATTGGTATGTTACAACTCTTTTCTCGTAATGTTTATTATTTGCCTAATCCATGTTCTACCCTATCTTATGTGACCCTTTATATGGCTGCGCATTTTGGTTTTCATCCTAAAACTATTTTTGACCCCTTTTCTATTTCTACTTTGGTGGGTGATTTAGTAGTTGCTAGAAAAATCTATAGGTGTTGTGTGGTATCTATAATTCATAGACAGACATTGGTGCATTTGATAGAGTTGGATATAATGGATTTTGATTTTATCTTGGGGATGGATTGTCTTTATTCGTGCTATTCTTCTCCGAATTATAGGACTCGAAAGGTCAGTTTCCACTTTCCTAACGAGCCAGTAGTAGAATAGGAGGGGAGTTTCTTAGTATCCAAAGAGGGGGTTTATCTTTTATCTTAGATATCAGAAATTAATTTCAAAATAGTGTCCATAACAACTAGTTCGGTTAAGGAATCTGACTCTGAAAGTTCTTCTTTGCAAACTGGCCCTGTGGTTAATGAATTTCGCAAAGTGTTTCCTAATGTTCTTCTTGGAGTTCCTCCTGATAGGGAAATAGATTTTGGATTGATTTTCTACTAGATACATGTCCTATTCTATTCCTCCGTATAGAATGGCTCTAACTGAATTAAAGGAGCTAAAGCAGCAGTTAAAGATCTTCTTTATAAAGGGTTTATTCTTCCTAGTGTTTTCTCCGTGGGATGCTCTATGTTTTTCATGTGAAAGAAGGATGGGCTCATAGAATGTGTATAGATTATCGTCAGCTGAATAAGGTTATAGTAAAGAATAAGTATCCACTTCCTAAGACTAATGAACTTTTCAATCAGCTTCAGGGTGTTAGATATTTTTGTAAGATTGATCATCGTTCGGATTATCACTAGTTGAAAATCAGGGAGGTTGATATTCCCAAGACTGATTTCCAAACCCAATATGATCACTACAAGTTTCTAGCTATGTCATTTGGGTTAAGTAATGCTTTGACTGCATTCATGGATCTTATAAATTGGGTTTTTACATAGTTTTTGGATTTGTTTGTGATAGTCTTCATTGATGATATCTTGGTCTACTCTAAGAATGAGGAAGATCATGCCAATCACCCTCAAATTTTGTTGCAGACTCTTAAGGACCAGAAATTGTATGCAAAGTTTTCTAAGTGTTATTTTGGTTTTGGTCATATTATTTTTAGTGAGGGGATCAAGGTGGATCCATAGAAAGTAAAGACAGTTAAGAGGTGGCCTAGACCCACAAATCCAACTGACATTAGGAGTTTCTTGGGCTTAGATAGGTATTATAGGAGGTTTGTGGAGAGTTTCTCATCTATTGTTGCTCCACTGACTAGGTCAAATCATAAAAAGGTTAAATTCTTATGGTCTGATGCTTATTAGGGTATTTTTGAGAAGTTGAAAGATAAGTTGACTTCTGCATGAATTTTCACCTTGCTTGAGGTTACTGATGGTTTTGTTGTGTTTTGTGATATATCCCGTGTTGGCCTAGGCTATTTTTGATGATCCATGGTAAGGTTGTGGCCTATTGTCATGATCCGAGCTGAGACCCTGGCCGTGACGAGCATCTCGAACCATAAAAGCCTGAGTGACCTTCACTTCCTGGACATCATACATATGTTCACATACTATAAATGAAAAAGGAAAATTACATACTGATATGGAATCATGGTCACACGTCATAATTCAAATGGAATTTTTATAACTTCTACCCACATCTAATATTAGTCTGTGAAATCTCTAGTACATCACAACCAATATTTTTGTCTTAAGCTGGGAGAAATCCCCTAGTCGGACTAACACCATAATGAAACAATAATGCTATAAAAATAAGCCTTCCGAAATAAGGGAGGCTCACCAACCGCACACTTCTGTCTGACAAAGTCTATTACTTAGCGTGACCCCAGGACTGAGCCTTAGACCCTGAAATATCGGGGGTCAATACAAATGTACTGGTATGTGAAACAACTCAAAATAATATGTTCTATTCAAAATAGATGAGAGCATATCGTAATAACAGTGAACATTATGTGCATAAAATACATGGGCATATTTAATAATTTCAAATAGTTCTTGACAACCTTGAATCACTCTTTATTATTCTTCTGAGCTAATCGGTACACCCTATATTCTGTATTTCCATGGTCTATATGGGATCCGCCTTTGACTCTGCGGCCAAGCCTCCAATCCAACTGCGCCGCAAGAATTGGAGTTTTTATAAATTGGTATACCCCCTTACAAGTACACTATGGCATCACTCTTACATGACGTCCACAATTATCCCCCTTTTAAGATAATACTCATATCGGCAACTACGGTTTCTAATGATGAGCCCTTACACTCAAACACCTTCTTCAGGTAACCGAATTAGCTCTCTTAAGCCAAAATTCTTAATTCTTCAAAATCATGCTTCATACTTTCAAAATATTCAATATTTATGTTTTTTTTATTAAGGGCATGTCATCATCAGGTATCGTCATACCCTGACTTGCAAGTCAATTTCATATCAAATTCATAGCCCATCATGCTTAAGACATGCACATGACCACCCAAGATTCATAACACCACAATAGAGTCATCACTTTGAAGTCTCAAGAAACTTAGACATTTTTCATTTATTTGTAAGATTCAAAACATATGGTGGTCATGTCAATTTAATCAATCTCATGCACTTCTTTCCTTTTTAAACAAGAATGTAGTTATAGAAAAAAACTCCCTCTCATCATGTATAAACCATGTCAAACACCATGATATTAAGAAGATAACTTTCAAATCCTAAAACATGCATTTCAAATCATTCAAAATGAATATATAAACTTTACTTCACAACAAGAGAGGGAACTTATACACATGCTCTCAATAAATCTTACAAATTACACAAAAATAAACACACACACATATATATAGTTGTAATTCAATTTCCATGAAAAGTGTTTCAAGACACACATACTTTAATCAAAATGATACCATGATGCATACTTTTCGAAAACAATATAAAATACTTCATTATAAAACATAATTGGGGATTTTTAATCTTGATAAAACACATAAAATTATGGCCAGTTTTTTAGAGTAGACCCACATACCTTAAGATTAATGGGTTCAAAGTGTGGTACCCTAGCGTTGATTCTTTTCTTGAAGATCTTGACTAACAAGATGAATTATTGATCTCTGGAAGGGAAATTAAGGCTTTGTGTTGAAGGATTTTAAGTGGTTTTGGGCATAATATGCCCGAAGGATGTTTTAATTTCGTGTTATGGTTGGGATATGATGAGGGAAAAGACTAAAATGCCCTCTTAAAAATTGATAATTAAAAATCGTGAACAGGGCATCTGTCATTATTAGGAACACAACGCGTCGAGATCACGTTGAGCCACTAGTTTGGCTAATGTAATTACCGACATGGCACATCGATATCGTGTTGGGTCACTATTTTGCTCACCTGAACGTATCTCAAACATGGTTTAAAAAATCCAAAACTTTCCCAAAATATCCCCTACACACTTCTGAACATGAATCAACCTAAAAACTAATGTCTCAAGGTCAAAATGACCGATCTAGAAATCATTAAAGTTTAAGAGCATAAAATAAGGCTAAGTCATTTCAACACATAGAAAATTTTATATAAATAGCTCTTTAAACATACCACCAAACTAGATATTAATTCAAAAATGCGACGAGGCGTTACACCTATGCTTCTAGGCTGCTTAAGGTCCATGAGAGAAATTGTCTGAATCATAATCTAGAGATGGCAGCGGTGATTTTCACATCAAAGATTTGGTTCCATTATCTATATAGGGTGTATCTGGATATCTATTTAGATCATAAGAGTTTGCAATATATGTTAACACAGAAGGAGTTAAACCTCAGACAGAGGCAATGACTCTAATTACTTAAGGATTATGATACAAGCCTTTACTACCATCTAGGTAAAGCTAATATTGTTGTTGATGCTCTTAGCAGGTTGTCTATGCAGAGATTATCTCATGTTGGTAAGAAAAAAAGAGCATTGGTAAAGGATATTCATAGGCTGGCTAACTTAGGAGTTTGTCTTTTGGACTCTGAGGATTAGGGAGTGATTCTTTAGGAAGTGGTTAAATCATCTCTTAGTGATGATGTAAAGGAGAAGCAGGCTTTGGATCCCATTCTTATGAAATTAAGAATAATATGGGTCAGAAAAAGGTTATGGCTTTTAAGATTAGGGGAGACAGAATCTTGAGGTATCAAGGTAGGTTGTGTGTTCCTGTTATTGATAGGCTACGGGAAAGAATTTGGAATGAGGTCATGAGTTCAGATATACAATTCATCCGGATTTAACTAAGATATAGTATAACTTGAAGGAAATCTAATATTGGAGTAATATAAAAAGAGATATGGTAAATTTTGTTGCTAAGTGCATGGTTTGTCAGCAATTCAAGGTTGAACACTTAAGGCCTGGTGTCATATATTAAGAGATAGATTTACCCATGTGAAGTGGGAGATGATTAATATGGATTTCATTATGGGTCTTCTGCGGTCTCGCAATTAGTATGATTCTATTTGGGTCATTGTGGATGGGATGACTAAGTCTGCTCATTTTTGGCTTATGAGGACTAGCTACTTAGGAGAGGATTATGCTAAGTTTTTCATTTAGAAGATTATAAAGTTTCATAGTGCACCAGTGTCCATCATTTCAGATCGAGGTAGATAGTTCTCTTCTCACTTCTAGCATATATTTCAGAAAGGTTTGGGTACTCAACTAAACTTTAGCACAGCTTTCTACCCTTAAATAAATAGACAAGCAGAGCAAACTATTCAAACTTTTAGGATATTCTAAGGGCCTGTGTAATTGATTTTAAGGAAAGTCGGGTAGATCACTTGCCTCTTATTGAGTTTGAGTATAACAATTGTTACTATTCTAGCATTCAAAAGGTTATTTTTAGGTTCTTTATAATAGTAGGAGTAGATCTCCTATTGGATGATTTGAGGTTGGTGAGACTAGGTTATTTGGTCCTAACTTTGTTCACCAAGCCATGGAGAAGTTGAAAGTGATTAGGGAAAGACTTACAACTTTTCAAAGTCACTAAAAGTCTTATACGGATGAGATTCGAAGAAAATTAGAGTTTTAGGTAAATGATTAGGTATTCTTAAAGATGTCTCCTATGAAAGAAGAAATGAGGTTTAGGAAGAAAGAGAAGGTCAGACTCTGTTTTAATGGTCCATATTAAATTTTAGGGAGCATTGGGAATGTAGCATATGAGTTAGATTTGCCAACAAGTTTAGCTTCATGTGTCTATGCTGAAAAAGTATGTGGGTTATCCTCCCTTGATTGTTCCCGTCAGGGATGTTGGTGTTATCAATTTCTTGTCTTCTGATGAGGTCCCACTCTAGATATTGGATAGGTAAGTTTGTAGATTAAGGATAAAATACGTAGTTTCAGTAAAGATTCTGTGGAGGAGCCAAAAGGTAGAAGAGGCTACATGGGAAACTGAGGAAGATATGAAGGCCAAGTATCCGTTCTTGTTCCCTGATTTGGATGAAATTGCTTAATGTATGAGTTTTGTTTTCCACTTGTCACTTTTTGAGTTTTTAATTTGATTCTGGTATATTCTTGCTATTCTCATGCTACAATGGTCATAACTCATTATTCGAGGACAAATGATCATAAGAAAGGGATAATGTGAGACCTTATAAAACTTTGATGATTTTATTTTTGACCCTCCCATGTGCATAGTGTCAATTTTTGAATTGAATTATGTTTAGAAATGTAAAAAAGGTATATTGGGAAAGTTTTGGATTTTTTGGAAGGGGTTCAGTGTTAATTTTTAACCCCGAGGCAATAAGGGTCCGTGATAAGGCCGTGTTACGGAGGTTAACCTCTGCGGTATTGGCGTGGAATAGAAGCTAACTGAAATACCCTGGGATTCTGGCCTTGGAAAATTTCCTAGATTTCTGGTCTCTTGAAAGGATACGACTAAAGCTAAGAACTCGTACACTGGGATACGAGTGGTATAGGTTAGTCGTATGCTGACCAATTATTTTTAGTGAGTTGGATTTGGTTTATAGAATGGGTACAACTTGGGTGGTACGATTCGTATATGTGGGCATGCATTGTTTGGTTACTTCACCTAGTCTTAAACTTGGTAACTTAAGTTGGATCTGAGTATGAGTGGCTCACCATGAGCCATAATCCATAGTACAAGTCATACTATGGATTTCTATGATGTGTTCAATCCCTTTGGGATTCTATTCTGTAAGGGGTACGGATCATGGGTGCTAATCCTATAGTTGGGTGCATCATAGTAAGGGTGAGCGTGCCTAGGAAGTGTTGGGTCCATGGGATATGGTCTTGGGTACGAGTAGTGGGTACCACTCATATTTGAGGGTATGACTGGTATGAATAGTCGTACCCACCTACTGGGATTTTTGGGAGTTTAAGTAAGGCAATATGGACATTTCCTGACTTAACCTAATAAGACCCCACGACTTTTAACTCACTTGGAAGGTTATTTTCCCTACTTTTCTATTCTTAAACACTTAGAAAATACACTCTAATCCTCTCTAGAGTTCGTGGGCATAGAAAGCTAGGGTTTCATCATAAGAATTAATTTGGGGGTTTTGTGGTGATTTTTCTTCACCAACTTTGTCAATAAAGGCATGTTCTCTTCCCTCATTGTTAGTTCCAACTAAAGGCATGGGTTTATACAATGTTTTCATTGTTTGAGTATTGTATGGTTTTGGGTTTTCAAATATAAATTGAGGGTTTTGGTGTTAAATGTTTTCTTATGGTTTTCCCCTATTTTAATTATGCCTTTATAACTTTAATGGTGGTTTTGGACAGTTGGTTGCATGGTAATGGATTTTGGTTTTGGGAATATTATTCCCCCAATGTATTTGATAAAATTCCTATTAGAATGTTATCACTAAATTGTTGAGCTTTTTATGGAAATTATGCATTGTTGAAACTTGGTAATGGAACACTAATGGTTTAAATAGTTAGAAATGGTTTAAAGGAGTGGTTTGGATTAATAAACATAATTATGGGGTACAACTGAATCCCCCTAGTTAATATGATAATGAATACTTGAAGGGTACATGGGAATCCCCTAAGCTAATTGTACAATGTGATCTATGGGTACATGGAATCCCTTATTCTTTAAAAGGTTTGGATAAGGAAAATACTCGAAAGTTACAATCAGTATGATGATACCACTGGTATAATGGTTTATTGGTTTATTGAAAATAGTTTTAATTGGGAAATAAATGCAAGGTGTGGAACTAACCGTAAAAGTGGGAGTCCAATGGGTGAACACAAAAAAATCATGTTTGTAGACATGAGAGGTAGGTCATGGTGACCTTATATGATACTTATAAGGTACATGGGAATCATCTAAGCACACTATACATATGTATCATATAGAGTGAAGGGTACATGGGAATCCACGACTTTTATGGTATCTCTAGTCCGTTCGGCCACATGCTACGAGGCCTGTTCAGGGTGTTACGCTGTCCTATATAGCCCATGTATAGTTTTAGGATGGTTAAGCTTCACATGCCCAGGTTAATGGTTTCAAATGTATGTTAAACCCGGTTTTCTTTCTCAGTATGGTTATATATATGCGTATGGTTTTCTTGTATATGGATGGTTTACTTGGTTTTATTAAATGGCTTATTTTATCCTTATCCTAAATTCATGCTAGTATTCGCCCGCTACGTCCTCTTCGGGTGCTGTATCACTATGTGATGCAGGAACGGACCATTCTACTCCTTGTACTTAGCATTCGTATAATCGAGGTCAGCTTTTGGATTGAAGTGGTGAGTGTTTTTTTTTGGAAGGCTTCATTTCATGGATGTTATTTTATACTTTAGTTTATTTATGAATATAGAAAAATGGATTTAGATGGCATTAGTGGATGTTGTTTGGATTTTAAATAGAACTTGGGAGTCAATATGGTCATGTGGATTAGTTTGGCATGTTTAATTTAGCTTGCAAGCATATTGGTATGATGATACCATGTCTTAAATGCCTTAAATGAATGATTCCTAGGTTTCTAGTTGGTTTTATGTGCAAATTGTTTTAATTTGGGCTCAAAGGGAATTATGTAGTTCACCGTGAAGGTGTAAGTCCCGGAGGGACGACCACGGGAAACCATATTTGTCGGCGTTAGGGGTCTATATGACTGGGTGCTTGAGGCACACTTAACGTATATATTTTGGGGCATCTATTTCCATGGCGGCTTTAGTTTTCCCTCAGTTTTCCTCGATTCATGTGGCTGATATGCACCGCGACTCTTTTAGTGGGAAGAGCTAAACCTATATAGCCCATGGGTGCCTTTAGGATGAATTAAGATACACAATTCAGGATAAATCTTTAAATTCTTATGTTCGTGACCCTTTACCCTATCCCAACATTTTAAATATGTATATAAGAATGTGTGTATGTGGTTTGACTAATTTTGGACATGTCATTATTTTATCACTTCCCCTGAGTTGTATGATAGTTCTTATCTCACTGACCCACTTAAGGCGCTACATTATTTTATCATGTAGGGTCCAAAGACTTTTCTATTGCTCCTGTGTAGCTTTAAGTAGTTGAGCATGTCTGTCGAGTTATTGTGATATAGTGTGACTCCATCCTTTGGAAGGCCTTATCATTTTATTATTCTTTATTTATTGATTTGGTATTGTTGGATTCTTTTATTTGGTCATAGTCGGACACTTGTTCACACTTAGTTTTATTTTGGTTCTAGAGACTATTGTGCATAAGTATAGGTTGGTAATTGATTTGCCTCTTAATTTCATTTGAGTTATTTATTCACCTTCTTATTTTTGTTGGTTGGCTTCTACTTTATTGCTATTATAGTTCTCATAAGGTTGGGCTAAAGGGGTGGTCTCTGATCCATAGTGGGCTTGTGATACCCATCACGATAAGCCTTGGTTTGGATCATGACAAGCTAGGTATCAAAGTACAGTTTAGGGACGTTGGGTGTCCATAATGTTGTGTTGAGTAAAGTTCTTTTTTTGGGTGTGTAGCACACCACACTTATAGGAAGGGCGCTACAAGGCATTTAAGAATGTTTCCTTTTTTATATTCCATTTAAAGCTATAGAGTCTAGTGTTATGATACTTCTCTAACTCCTGACTTGCTCGCATTTTAGATTACGCCTCCTTGAAGATCTCATGTTTGGAGAAACTCTACTGGGAAATTTATTCAACCTAATAAGAATATAGAGGGGACTTGCTCTATTTTGGAGTGTAGACCTAATCTAGGGTCCCAGCTCCTGATTGTACTGCTTCACGTAGAGTTCTACAAGTCCATAATATTCGTCCTCAGGCTTCTCGATATGGTGATTCTTATGTTAGTCGTCGTAGGGAGATATCTATTATGCACAGTTTCATTAGTCCATTCATATGCTTTCTTAGTTGGTGGCATCACAGTATCATCAGTATAATCGTGCTGGTTCTATTGCGTATTCATCTGAGGTTACTTAGGTTGGGTAGTTTATGCGGTTGAATCTTCCAACCTTTACAGTCTCTAAGGTTGAGGGGGAATCCATAGGGATTTATTGATAAGATAGAGAAGATTTTTAGGGTGATGCCTACTACTAATTTGAAAGGTGTAGAGTTTGTTGCATATCAGTTAAAAGATATAGCTTATCAGTAGTATGAGGAGTGGGAAGCTATGAGAGGTGATGATGCTGAGAAGGTAGTGTGGGATGACTTTCAAGTGCTTTTATTGATCACTTCTTTCCTCTGGAGTTGAGGAAAGCTAAGGCTGAGGAGTTTGTTAACTTAAAGAAAAGAAAGATGAGTGTGAAAGAGTATGATGTGAAGTTTCAGTAGTTGGCTCATTATGCTCTAGATTTGGAGTCTAATATGAGGTCCCAAATGAGAAAGTTTTCTTCTGGTTTGTCCCACAATTTGGTGCTGGAATGCAAGCTACTATGTTGAATAATTATATGGACATCTCTAGGCTAGTTATTTATACGAAGTTGGTTAAGAATGATAAAAAGGTAGGAAGAGAGGCAGAATATAAAGTTTAGATATGCAGAGCAGGGTCTAGGCTAGAAAATTAGTGGGAGAGATGGAAAACAGTGGACCAAGAAGAAAAATTGGGGGAATTTATGTTCGTTTTCTAGTGCTCCCTATCCTAAGCCTCTAGGTGATCGTCATTTTTAGGATAACAGTGGTCCTAATGCACAAGGTTCCCAGTCTCAGGTTAGGAGAGCTCAGTCAGCCCCACCTTACCCTTTTTGTCATTTTAGTGAGCAACTTTACCATGGATACTGTGAGTAGGGGAAAATTGAGGCTATAATTGTGGTCAACTTGGTCATATGCAGCGAGATTATCCTTCATCCAGGGTTGCCACTAGAGATAATAAATTTTTGGTTGCCACATCTTCAACTCATGTACTAAAGGGCGTTATTTTTGGTACTGACACTGGCTTGCTACTCGTCAGGAATCTTAGGTATCCCTAGATGTTGTTATTGGTATGTTACAACTCTTTTCCCATGATGTTTATTATTTACTTAATTCTTTTTCTACTCTATCTTATGCGACCCTGATATGACTACGCGTTTTGATTTTGGTCCTAAAAGTATTTTTGACCCCTTTTCTATTTCTACTTCAGTGGGTGATTTAGTAGTCGGTAGAAATATCTATAGATGTTGTATGGTATCTATATTTCATAGAGAGACATTGGTGGATTTGATAGAGTTGGATATAATGGATTTTGATTTTATCTTAGGGATGAATTCTTCATTGGTGCTATGCTTGTCAGGATTGATGGACTCGAAAGGTCAGTTTCCAATTTCCTAATGAGGCAATAGTAGAATGGGAGCAGAGTTGCTTAGTATCCAATGGGATGTTTATCTCTTATCTTAGAGATTAGAAATTAATTTCAAAACGCTATCTATAACGTCTAGTTTGGGTTAAGGATTCTGACTCTGAAAGTTCTTCTTTGCAAACTGTCCCCGTGGTTAATCAATTTTGTAAAGTGTTTACTAATGTTCTTCTTGGAATTCCTCCCAACAGCAAAATAGATTTTAGCTTGATCTTCTACTAGATACATGTCCTATTTATATTCCTCCGTACAGAATGGCTCCAACTGAATTAAATGAGCTATAGAAACAGTTAAAGATCTTCTTTATAAAGGGTTTATTCGTCCTAGTGTTTCTTAGTGGGGTGCTCTATGTTTTTCGTGTGAAAGAAAGATGGGCCCTTCAAATGTGTATAGATTATCGTCAGCTGAATAAGGTTATAGTAAAGAATAAGTATCCTCTTTCTAGGATTAATGATATTTTTGACCAGCTTCAGGGTGTTAGATATTTCTCAAAGATTGATCATCATTTGGGTTATCACTAGTTTAAAATTAGGGAGGTTGAAATTCCCGAGACTGCTTTCCAAACCCAATATAATCACTACGAGTTTCTAGTTATATTATTTGGGTTGACTAATGCTTCAACTGCATTCATGGATCTTCTAAATTGGGTTTTTAGATAGTTTCTGGATTTATTTTTGATAGTCTTCATTGATGATATCTTGGTCTACTCTAAGAGTGAGCAAGATCATGATAATCACGCTCAAATTGTGTTGCATACTCTGAAGGACTAAAATTATATGCAAAGTTTTCTAAGTGTGAGTTTTGGTTAAGTGTTGTGACTTTTCTTGGGTATATTGTTTTTAGTGAGGGGATCAAGGTGGATCCACAGAAAGTTAAGGCAGTTAAGAGGTTGCCTAGACCCACAAATCCAACTAACATTAGGAGCTTCTTGGGATTATATGGGTATTATATGAGGTTTACAGAGAGTTTCTTATCTATTGCTGCTCCACTAACTAGGTTAAATCAAAAGAATTTTAAGTTCTTATGGTCTGATGCTTATAAGGGTAGTTTTGAGAAGTTGAAAGATAAGTTGACTTCTGGACCAATTTTGACCTTGCTCAAGGGTACTGATGGTTTTATTTTGTTTTGTGATACCTCCTGTTTGGGCCTCGGCTGTGTTTTGATGATCCATAGTAAGGTTGGCGGCGGTGATTTTCACATTTAATATTTGATTCCATTATCTATATAGGGTGTATTTGGATAACTATTTAGATCATAAAAGCTTGCAATATGTGTTTACGCAGAAGAGGTTGAACCTTAAGTAGAGGGGTGGCTCTAATTGCCTAAGGATTATGACACAAGCCTTCACTACCATCTACATAGAGTTAATATTAATGTTGATACTCTTAGCTGGTTGTCTATGCGGAGATCACCTCATGTTGATAAGAAGAAGAGAGAATTGTTGAGAGATATTCACAAGTTGGCTAACTTAGGAGTTCATGTTTTAGACTTTGGGGATTGGGGAGTGATTATTTAGGAAGTGGTTAAATCATCTCTTGGTGATGACATGAAGGAGAAGCAGGCTTTGGATCCCATTCTTATCCATATTAAGAGTAATGTGGGTCAGCAAAAGGTTATGGCTTTCAAGATTAGGGGAGATAGAATCTTGAGGTATCAAGATTGGTTGTGTGTTCCTGATGTTGATGGGCTATTGGAAATAATTTTGACTGAGGTCATAAGTCTAAATATACAATTCATCTTGATTCAACTAAGATGTAGTATAACTTGAAGGAAATCTACTGGTGAAACAATATAAAAAGAGATGTGGTAAATTTTGTTGCTAAGTGCATGGTTTATCAGCAAGTCAAGGTTGAACACTTGAGGCCTGGTGTCATGTATCAAGAGATAGAGTTACCTATGTGAAAGTGGGAGATGATTAATATAGATTTCATTATGGGTCTTCTGCGGTCTCGCAATCAGTATGATTCTATTTGGGTCGTTGTGGATGGGATGACTAAGTCTGCTCACTTCTTGCTTGTGAGGACTAACTACTTAGGAGAGAATTATGCTAAGTTTTTCATTTAGGATATTGTGAAGTTGCATAGTGCACCAGTGTTCATTATTTCAGACCGAGGGCCATAATTCTCTTCTTACTTCTAGCATGCATTTTAGAAAGGTTTGGGTACTCAAGTAAACTTTAGCCCCGCTTTCTACCCTTAAATAAATAGACAAGCAGAGCAAACTATTTAGACTTTAGAGGATTTTCTAAGGTCCTATGCAATTGATTTTAAGTGAAGTTGGGTAGATCACTTGCCTCTTATTGAGTTTGAGTATAACAATTGTTACTATTCTAGCATTCAAAAGGCTCCTTTTGAGGCTCATTATAATCGGAGCTGTAGATCTCCTATTGGATGGTTTAAGGTTGGTGATACTAGGTTTTTTAGTCCTAACTTGGTTCACTAAGACATGGTGAAGTTGAAAGTAATTAGGGAAAGACTTAAGACTTCTTAAAGTCGCTAAAAGTCTTATGCGGATGAAAGTGAAGAAAATTGGAGTTTGAAGTAAATGATTGGGTATTCTTGAAGGTGTCTCCAAAGAAAGAAGTCATGAGGTTTGGGAAGAAGGGGAAACTCAGACTTTGTTTTAATGGACCATATTAAATTTTAAGGGGGATTGGGAATGTAGCATATGAGTTAGATTTGCTGACAAGTTTAGCTTTATGTGTCTACGCTGAAAAAGTATGTGGGTGATCCTCCCTTGATAGTTCATGTCGAGGATGTTGGTGTTATCGATTTCTTATCTTCTAAGGAAGTCCTAATTGAGATATTGGATAGGTACATTCATAGATTAAGAATAAAGGACATAGCTTTAGTGAAGGTTATATGGAGGAAGCAAAAGGTAGAAGAGGCTACATGGGAAGCTGAGGAAGATATGAAGGCTAAGTATTCATTCTTGTTCCCCGATTTGGATGAAAATGCTTAATGTATGAGTTTTATTTTCCTCTTGTCACATTTTTAGTTTATCATTTGATTATGGTGTATTCTTTCTATTCTCAAGCTAAAGTGTCCTAACTCATCATTCGAGGATAAATAAACCTAAGGAGGGGATAATGTGAGACCCCATAAAACCTTCATGATTTAATTTTTTACCCTCCCACATGCGTAATGTCATTTTTAATTCAATTATATTTAGGAATGTTAAAAAGGTATATTGGGAAAGTTTTGGATATTTTGAAAGGTGTTCAGTGTCATTTTTGGACCCCGAGGCAATAAGGGTCCGCGATAAGGCCGTGTCACAGAGGTTCACCTCTATTGTATTGGTGTGGAATGGAGGCTAACTGAAATACCTTGGGTTTCTAGCCCTAGGAAAATTTCCTAGATTTCTAGTCTTTGGAAAGGATACGACTAAAGGTAACGACTTATACATTGGGTTACGAGTGGTTTGGGTTAGTCGTATGCTGACCAGTGTTAGTTGGTGGGTTAGATTTTGCTTCTGGAATGGGTACCCAATTTAATATGGTAATGAATACTTGAGGGGTACATATTAATACCCTAAGCTAATTGGACAATATGATCTATGGGTACATGGAATCCCTTAATCTCTAAAAGGTTTAGATAAGGATAATACTTGAAAGTTACAGTAGGTATGATGATACCACTATTTAATAGCCTTGGTTAATAACAATGGTATAATGGTTTGATTGGAAATGGTTTTAATTGAGCAATAAAAGCAAGGTGTGAAAGCTAACCGTGAAGGTGGGAGTCCAACGGACGAACACCAAAAAATCTTATTTGCCGATATGAGGGGTAGGTCATGGCCACCTTATATGATACTTAAGAGGTACACGGAAATCCTCTATATATATTAGACATATGTATCATGGAGAGTGAAGCGTATATGGGAATACCCAACACTTATGGTATCTTTGGTCCATTCATCTACACGCTTAGAGGCCCGTTCAGGGGTTTACAGTAGCCCGTGGGTAGTTTTAGGATGGTTAAGCTTTACATACCTAGGTAAATGGTTTATAATATATGCTAAACCTGATTCTCTTTCTCGGTATTATTATAAATATATACGTATGGTTTGCTTGCATATGGATGGTTTACTTGGTTTTATTAAATGGTATTATTTTATCCTTATGCTAATTTTATACTAGCATTCACCCACTAAGTTCTCTTCGGGCACTGTATCCCCATGCGATGCAGCAATTGACCATTCTAATCCTCCTATTTAGCATTTGGATATTCGGTGTCAGTCTTTGGATCGAAGTGGTAAGCTTCCTTCTTTTCAAAAGGCTTCATTTCGTGGATGTTATTTTATATTAAGTTTATTTATGGATATTAAAAAAAATGGATTTGGATGGCCTTGGTTTGGATTTTAAATGGAACTTGGGAGTCAATACGGTCATGTGAATTGGTTTGGCATGTTTAATTTAGCTTGCAAGCATATTGGTATGACAATACCAAGTTGCAAATGCATCTAATGAATGATTCCAAGGTTTCTAGTTGGTTTTATGTGCAAATAGTTTTAATTTGGGCTTAAAGGGAATTAAGTAGTTCACCGTGAAGGTGTAAGTCCTGGGGGAAGAACACTGGGAACCATATTTTCCAGCGTTAGGGGTCTATATGATTGTGTGCTTGAGGCACACTTGATATACTTGGTTTTATTAAATGGCATTATTTTATCCTTATGCTGAGTTTATACTAGCATTCACCCGCTAAGTCCTCTTCGGGCACTGTATCCCCACGCGATGCAGGAATTGACCGTTCTACTCCTCCTATTTAGCATTTAGATATTCGGTGTCAGTCTTTGGATTGAAGTGGTAAGCTTCCTTCTTTTCGGAAGGCTTCATTTCATGGATGTTATTTTATACTTAAGTTTATTTATGGATATTAAAAAAAATGGATTTGGATGGCCTTGGTGGCCATGGTTTGGATTTTAAATGGAACTTGGGAGTCAGTAAGGTCATGTGAATTGGTTTGGCATGTTTAATTTAGCTTGAAAGCATATTGGTATGACAATACCAAGTTGCAAATGCATCTAATTAATGATTCCTAGGTTTCTAGTTGGTTTTATGTGCAAATTGTTTTAATTTGGGCTTAAAGAGAATTAAGTAGTTCACCGTGTAGGTGTAAGTCCTGGGGGAAGAACACTGGGAACTATATTTTCCAGCGTTAGGGGTCTATATGATTGTGTGCTTGAGGCACACTTGATTTAAATATTTTGGGACTGCTATTGCCTTGGTGGCTTTAGTTTTCCCTCAATTTTCCTCGGTTCATTTGGCTGACATGCACCACGGCCCTTTCAGCAGGAGGAGCTAAACCTATATAGCCTATAGCTGTCTTTAGGATGGATCAAGATACACAATTTAGGTTAAATCTTTAAATTCTTATGTTGATGACCCTTTACCCTGTCCCAACATCTCATATATGTATATATGAATGTGTGTATATGGTTTGACTAATTTTGGACACGCCATTATTTTATCACTTCCCATGAGTAATATGTCAGTGCTTATCCTATTGACCCACTTAGGACGCTAAATTATTTTATCATGTAGGGTCCAAAGACTTTTCTATTGCTCCTGTGCAGTTTTAGATGGTTCAGTACGTCTGTTGAGTTGCTGTGAGTAGTGAGCCTCCATCCTTTGGAAGGCCTTATAATTTTATTATTCTTTCTTTATTGATTTGGTATTTTCCCCTCAATTTTCCTCAGTTCATTTGGCTAACATGCACCGCAGTTCTTTCAGTAGGAGGACCTAAACCTATATAGCCCATAACTGCCTTTAGGATGGATCAAGACTTGCAATTTAGGTTAAATCTTTAAATTTTTATGTTCATGACCCTTTACCCTGTCACAACATTTTATATATATATATATATATATATATATATATATATGAATGTGTGTATGTGGTTTGACTAATTTTGGACATGTCATTATTTTATCACTTCCCATGAGTAATATGTCAGTTCTTATCCAACTGACCCACTTAGGATGCTACATGGTTTTATCATATAGGGTCCAAAGACTTTTTTGTTGCTCCTGTGTAGTTTTAGGTGGTTCAACACGTCTGTTAAGTTTCTGTGAGTGGTGAGCCTCTATCCTTTGGAAGGCCTTATAATTTTATTATTATTTCTTTATTGATTTGGTATTGTTGGATTCTTTTCTTTGGTCATAGTCGGAGACAAGTTTCCACTTAGTTGTTATTCTGGTTCTAGAGATTATTGTGGATAAGTATGGGTTGGTAATTGTTTTGCCTCTCAGTTTTATTTAAGTGATCTATTCATCTTCTTATTTATGTTAATTGGCTTCTACTTTATTGCTATTATACTTTTCATGAGGTTAGGCGAAGTGGATGGTCTTCGATCCATAGTGGGCTTGTGATACCCATCTCGACCAAGCCTTGGTTTGGATAGTGACAAGCTGGGTATCAGAGCACGGTTTAGGGTCGTTGGATGTCCATAAAGTCGTGTTTAGTAGAGTTATTTTTATGGGTGTGTAGCACGCCACACTTATAAGGAGGGAACTACAAGGTATTTAAAACTGTTTCCTTTTTTGTATTCTATTTCAAGCTATAGAATCTAGTGTTATGAAACTTCTCTAACTCCTAGCTTTCTCGCATTCAAGATTATGCCTCCTTGATGATTTCATGTTTGTAGAAACTATGATGGGAACTTTGTTCAACCTAAGTAGAATATGGAGGGGACTTGCCCTGTTTATGGAGTGTAGGCTAGATCTAGGGTCGCTGCTCCTAATTGTATTGCTTCATGTGGAGTTCTACTAGTCCCTACTATTCTTCACCGAGCTTCTCGGATGGTGATTCTTATGCCAATCGCTATTGGGAGATATTTGTAATGTAGAGTTTTATCAGTCCATTCATATACTTAGTTAGTGGTATCATAGTCTCATCAGTATAACTGTGTTGGATCTATTTCTCATTGATCTGAGGTTACTTAGTTTAGGTAGTTTATGAGGTTGAATCCCCCAACCTTTATAGTCTTTAAGGTTGAGGAGGATCCATAGGGATTTATTGATAAGATGGAGAAGATTTTTAGGGTGATGCCCGCAACTAATTTGGAAGGTGTGGAGTTTGCTGCATATCAGTTGAAAGATATAGCTTATCAGTAGTATAAGGAGTGGGAAGCTATGAGAGGTAATGATACTGAGCAGGTAGTGTGGGATGACTTTCAGGTGCTTTTATTGATCACTTCTTTCCTCTGGAATTGAGAAAAGCTAGGGCTGAGGAGTTTGTTAACTTAAGGCAAGGAAAGATGAGTGTGAAAAAGTATGATGTGAAGTTTCAGCAGTTGGCTCATTATGCTATTGATTTGGTGTCTAATATGAGTCCCAAATGAGAAAGTTTTCTTTTAGTTTGTCCTATAATTTGGTGATGGAACGCAAGGCTACTATGTTAAATAATTATATGGATATATCTAGGCTGGTTATTTATATACAGCAGGTTAAGAATGAGACAAAAACAAGAAGAGAGGCAGAATATAAAGTTTAGATATTTGGAACAGGGTGTAGGCTAGAAAAATAGAAGGAGAGATGGTAGACAGTAGACCAAGAATAAGAATTGGGGGAATTCCTGTTCATCTTCTAGTGTTCACTATCCTAAGCCTCTGGGTAATCATCATTTTCAGGCTAACAGTGGTCCTAAAGCACAAGGTGCTTAGTCTCAGGTTAGGGGAGCTCAGTTAACCCTACCTTACCCTTTTTGTCATTTTAGTAAGCATCTTCACCATGGATATGGTAAGGAAGAGATAAATCAGTGCTATAATTATGGTCAACTTGGTCATATGCAGCGAGATTGTCCTTTAGCCAGGGTTGCCACTAGAGATAAGAAATTTTTGGTTGCCAAATCTTCAGCTCCTATACCAAAGGGCGCTATTTTTGGTACTGACATTGGTAAAAATCATCTTTATGTATTTGCTTCTCGTTAAAAATCTTAGGTATCCCCAGATGTTGTTATTGGTATGTTACATCTCTTTTCCTGTGATGTTTATTATTTGCTTAATCCGTGTTCTACCCTATTTTATGTGACCCCTTATGTGGCTGCACATTATGATTTTGGTCCTAAAAGTATTTTTGACCCCCTTTGTATTTCTACTTCAGTGGGCGATTCAGTAGTCGCTAGAAAAATCTATAGGTATTGTGTGGTATCTATATTTCATAGAGAGATGTTGGTGGATTTGATAGAGTTGGATATGATGGATTTTGATTTTATCTTGGGGATAGATTGTCTTCATTCGTGCTATTCTTCTCCGAATTATAGGACTCGAAAGGTCAGTTTCCACTTTCCTAATGAGCCAGTAGTAGAATAGGAGGGCAGTTTCTTAGTACCCTAAGGGAGGTTTATCTCTTATCTTAGAGATTAGAAATTAATTTTAAAATGGTGTCTATAACATCTAGTTCGGGTTAAGGATTCTGACTCTGAAAGTTCTTCTTTGCAAACTATCCTCATGGTAATGAATTTCGTAAAATGTTTCCTAGTGTTCTTCTTGGAATTCCTCCCAATAGGGAAATAGATTTTGGATTGATCTTCTCCTAGATACTTGTCCTATTTCTATTCCTCCGTATAGAATGGCTCCAACTGAATTAAAAGAGCTAAAGGATTAGTAAAAGATCTTATTCATAAAGGGTTTATTCGTCTTAGTGTTTCTCCGTGTGGTGCTCTATGTTTTTTGTGTGAAAGAAGGATGGGCCCTTCGAATGTGTATAGATTATCATCAGCTAAATAAGGTTATAGTAAAGAATAAGTATCCTCTTCCTAGGATTAATGATCTTTTCGATCAGCTTTAGGGTGTTAGATATTTCTCAAAGATTGATCATCATTCGGTTTATCACTAGTTGAAAATTAGGGAGGTTGATATTCCCAAGACTGCTTTCTGAACCCAATATATTCACTAAAAGTTTTTAGTTATATCAATTGGGTTGAGTAATGCTTCGACTGCATACATGGATCTTATAAATTATGTTTTTAGATAGTTTCTGGATTGTTTGTGATAGTCTTCATTGATGATATCTTGGTCTACTCTAAGAGTGAGGAAGATCGTGCCAATCTCCTTCAAATTGTGTTACAGACTCTTAAGGACTAGAAATTGTATGTAAAGTTTTTTAAGTGTGAGTTCTGGTTAAATGTTGTGGCTTTTCTTGGGCATATTATTTTAGTGAGGGGATCAAGGTGGATCCACAGAAAGTTGAGGTAGTTAAGAGGTTACCTAGACCCACAAATCCAACTGACATAAGGAGCTTCTTTGGCTTAGATGGGTATTATAGGAAGTTGGTGAGGAGTTTCTCATCTATTGCTTCTCCTCTAACTAGGTCAAATCAAAAGAAGCTTAAATTCTTTTGGTCTAATGCTTACATGGGTAGTTTTGAGAAGTTGAAGGATAAGTAGACTTTTGCACCAATTTTGACCTTGCTCAAGGGTACTGATGGTTTTGTTGTGTTTTGTGATACGTTCTGTGTAGGCCTGGGCTGTGTTTTGATGATCCATGGTAAGGTTGCAGCTTATGCTTCTAGGCAGCTTAAGGTCCATGAGCGAAATTATCTAACTCATGATCTAGAGTTGGCGGTGGTGATTTTCACATCAAAGATTTGGCGCCATTATCTATATAGGGTGTATCTGGATATCTATTTAGATCATAAGATCTTGCAATATGTGTTTACGCATAAGAAGTTAAACCTCAGGCAGGGGCGGTGGCTCTAATTGCATAAGGATTATGCCATGAGCCTTCACTACCATCTAGGTAAAGGTAATATTAATGTTGATGCTCTTAGCAGGTTATCTATGCAAAGATTATCTCATGTTGATGAGAAAAAGAGAAGATTGTTGAAGGATATGCACAAGTTGTCTAACTTAGGAGTTCGTGCTTTGGACTCTGAGGATTGGGGAATGGTTATTTAGGAAGTAGTTAAATCATCTCTTGGTGATGACATGAAGGAGAAGCAGGCTTTGGATCCTATACTTATGCAGATTAAGAATAATGTGGTTCAACAAAAGGTTATGGATTTCAAGATTAGGGGAGATGGAGTCTTGAGGTATCAAGGTAGATTGTGTGTTCCTGATGTTGATGAGCTACGGGAAAGAATTTTGACTTAGGTCATAAGTCCAGATATACAATTCATCTAGATCCAACTAAGATGTAGTATAACTTGGAGAAAATCTACTGGTGGAACAATATAAAAAAAGATATGGCAAATTTTGTTGCTAAGTGCATGGTTTGTCAGTAAGTAAATGTTGAACACTTGAGGCCTGGTGTCATATGAGGATTGTGAATGTAGCATATGAGTTAGATCCTCTCTTGATAGTTCATGTCGAGGATATTGGTTTATCGATTTGTTGTCTCTTAAGGATGTCCCAATTGAGATATTGGATACGTAAGTCCGTCGATTAAGGATAAAGGAAGTAGCTTCAGTGAAGGTTCTGTGGAGAAACCAAAAGGTAGAAGAGGCTACATAGGAAACTGAGGAAGACATGAAGGCTAAGTATCTGTTCTTGTTCGCCGATTTGTATGAAAATACTTAATGTATGAGTTTTGTTTTCCTCTTGTCACTTTTTGATTTTTTTCATTTTATTCTAGCGTATTCTTTCTATTCTCATGCTAAAAGTGTCCTAACTCATCATTCGAGGTCATATGATCCTAAGGAGGGGATAATGTGAGACCCCGTAAAACTTTGATGATTTTATTTTTGACCCTCCCGCATGCGTAATGTCAGTTTTTTAATTGAATTATGTTTAGAAATGTTAAAAAGGTATATTGGAAAACTTTTGGATATTTTGGAAGGGATTTAGTTTTATTTTTGGACCCCGAGGCAATAAGGGTCCGCGATAAGGCCGTGTCACGGAGGTTAACCTATGCGGTATTGGCGTGGAACGGAGGCTAACTGAAATACCCTGGGTTTTTGGCCCTTAGAAAATTTCCTAGATTTCTAGTCTTTAGAAAGGATACGACTAAAGGTAACGACTCATACACTGGGATACTAGTGGTATGGGTCAGTCGTATGCTGGCCAGTATTGGTTGGTAGGTTGGATTTGGTTTCTGGAATGAGTACAACTTGGGTGGTACGAGTAGTATAGGTAGGTATGTGTTGTTTGGTTCCTTCATCTAGTCTTAGACTTAGTAACTTAAGTTGGATTTGAGTATGAGTGGCTCACTATGAGCCGTAAGCCATGGTATGAGTCATACCATGGATTCGTATGATGGGCGTGTTCAATCTCTTTGGGATTCTATTCTGCCAAGGGTACAGATCATTGGTACTAGTCGTATAGTTTGGTGCGACATGGTGAGAGTGACTCGTGCTTAGAAGTGTTGGGTCCAAGAGATATGGCATTGGGTACGAGTGGTGGGTACTACTCATATTTGAGGGTACGACTGGTATGGATAGTCTTACCCACCGACCTGGATTTCTGGGAGTTTAAGTGAGGGCAATATGGATATTTCTCCACTTAACCAAATAAGACCCCACAACTTTTAAATCACTTGGAAGGTTATTTTACCTACTATTCTATTCTTAAACACTTAGAAAATAGTCTCTAATCCACTCGACAGTTTTTGGGTAAAGGAAGCTAGGGTTTCATCATAAGGATTAATTTGGGAGGTTTTGTGGTGATTTCTCTTCACCAACTTTGTCAATAAAGGCATATTCTCTTCCCTCATTATTAGTTCTAACTAAAGTCATGGTTTTATACCATGTTTTGATGGTTTGAGTATTGTATGGTTATGGGTTTTCAAATATAAATTGATAGTTTTGGTTATAAATATTTTCTTATGGTTTTCCCCTATTTTAATTATGCTTTTATATGCTTTAATGGTGGTTTTGGACAATTAGCTACATGGTAATGGTTATTTGGTAATAGATTTTGGTTTTGGTAATATTATGCCCCCAATGTATTTGATAATATTCCTACTAGAATGTTATCACTAAATTGTTAAGTTTTTTATGGAAATTATGCATGAGTTAAACTTGGTAATGGAACCCTAATGGTTTAAATAGTTAGAAATGGTTTAAAAGAATGGTTTGGCTTAATAAAAATACTTGTGGGGTACAAGCGAATCCCCCAAGTTAATATGATAATGAATACTTGAGGGGTACTTAGGAATCCCCTAAGCTAATTGGACAATATGATCAATGGGTACATGGAATGTCTTAATCTCTAAAAGGTTTAGATAAGGACAGTACTTGAAATTTACAGTCGGTATGATGATACCACTATCTAATAGCCTTGGTTAATAATAATGGTACAATTGTTTGATTGGAAATGGTTTTAATTGGGCAATAAAATCAAGGTGTGGAAGCTAACCATGAAGGTGGGAGTCCAATGGATGAACACCAAAAAATGATGTTTGTCGATATGAAGGGTAGGTCATGGCGACCTTATATGATACTTATGGGGTACACGGGAACCGTCTAAGTACATTGTACATATGTATCATGGAGAGTGAAGGGTACATGGGAATCCTCGACTGTTATAGTATCTCTGGTCCATTCGGCTACATGCTTTGAGGCCCGTTCAAGGGGTTAGTCTGGACCCAATAGCCCGTGGGTAGTTTTAGGGTGGTTAAGCTTTACATACCCAGGTTAATGGTTTCAAATATATGCTAAACCCGGTTTTCTTTCTCGGTATGGTTATATGTATATGCGTATGATTTGCTCTCATATGGATGGTTTACTTGATTTTATAAAGTAGCATTATTTTATTCTTATCTTGTGTTTCATGCTAGCATTCACCCTCTAAGTCCTCTTCAGGCGTTGTATCCCCACGCGATGCAGGAATCGACCATTTTACTCCTCCTACTTAGTATTCGAACATTTGCGGTCAGCTTTTGGATTGAAGTGGTGAGCTTTCTTCTTTTTGAAAGGCTTTATTTTATGGATGTTATATTATACTTTAGTTTATTTATGGATATTAAAAAAATGGATTTAGATAGCCTTGGTGGTCGTGGTGTGGATTTTAAATGGAACTTGGGAGTCAATATGGTCATGTGTATAGGTTTGGCATGTTTAATTTAGCTTGCAAGCATATTGGTATGACGATTCCAAGTTGTAAATTCCTGAAATGAATGATTCCTAGGTTTCTGGTTGGTTTTATGAGCAAATTGCTTTAATTTAGGCTTAAAGGGAATTATGTAATTACCGTGAAGGTGTAAGTCCCGAGGGGTGAACACTGGAAACCATATTTGTCGGCGTAAAAGGTCTATATGATTGTGTGCTTGAGGCAAACTTGATGTATATATTTTTGGATGGCTATTGCCTTGGTGGCTGTAGTTTTCTCTCAGTTTTCCTCAGTTCATGTGGCTGACATGCATCGCGGCCCTTTCAGCAGGAGAAGTTAAACCTATATAGCCCATGGGTGCCTTTAGGATAGATCGAGATACGCAATTCAGGTTAAATCTATAAATTATTATGTTCATGACCCTTTACCCTATCCCAATATCTTATCTATGTATATATGAATGTGTGTATGTGGTTTGACTAATTTTGGACATGTCATTATTTTATCACTTCCCCTGAGTTATATGTCAGTGCTTATCTCACTGACCCACTTAGGTCGCTACATCGTTTTATCTTGTAGGGTCCAAAGACTTTTTTGTTACTCCTGTGTAGCTTTAGTTGGTTGAGCACGTCTGTCGAGTTATTGTGAAGTGGTGATCCTCCATCATTTGGAAGGCCTTATCATTTTATTATTCTTTATTTATTGATTTGGTATTGTTGGATTCTTTTCTTTGGTCATAATCGGAGACATGTTCCCACTTAGTTGTTATTATGGTTCTAGAGACTATTGTGGATAAGTAAGGGTTGGTAATTGTTTTTCCTCTTAGTTTCATTTGAGTTATCTGTTCATCTTCTTATTTATGTTGGTTGGCTTCTGTTTTATTGCTATTATAGTTCTCATGATGTTAGGCTAAGGGGGTGGTCTTCGATCCATAGTGCGCTTGTGATATCCGTCACGACCAAGCCTTGGTTTGGATCGTGAAAAATTGGGTATCAGAGCACGGTTTAGGGTCGTTGGGTGTCCACAAAGTTATGTTGAGTAAAGTTTTTATTATGGGTGTGTAGCACACCACACTTACAGGGAGGGCACTATAAGACATTTAAGAATATTTCCTTTTTTGTATTCTATTTCAAGCTATAGAGTCTAATGTCTTGAAACTTCTCAAACTCCTGGCTTTCTCACATTTTAGATTATATCTCCTTGAAGATCTCATGTTTGTAGAAACTCTACTAGAAACTTTGTTCAACATTAGAAGAATATGGAGGGGACTTACCCTGTTTTTAGAGTGTAGACCCGATCTAGGGTCCCTGCTCCAGATTGTACTGCTTCACCTGGAGTTCTACATGTCCTTACTATTCCTCCTCGGGCTTCTCGGTATGGTGATTCTTATGTCAGTACCATAGGGAGATATCTCTAATGTAGATTTTCGTTAGTTCATTCATATGCTTACTTAGTTGGTGGTATCACAGTCTCATCAGTGTAAACATGTTGATTCTGTTGCTCATTCTTCTGAGGTTACATAGGTTGGGTATTTTATGAGTTTGAATCCCCCAACCTTTACGGTCTCTAAGGTGAAGGAGGATCCATAGGGATTTATTGATAAGATGGTGAAGATTTTCAGGGTGATGCCTTCTACTAATTTTGAAGGTGTGGAGTTTGCTGCATATCAATTAAAAGCTATAGCTTATTAGTCGTATGAGGAATGGGAAGCTATGAGGGGTGATGATGCTGAGTAGGCAGTGTGGGATGACTTTCAGGTGCTTTTATTGATCCTTTCTTTCCTCTGGAGTTGAGGAAAGCTAAGGCTGAGGAGTTTGATAACTTAAAGCAAGGAAAGATGAGTGTGAAAGAGTATGATGTTAAGTTTCAGCAGTCGGCTCATTATGCTCTAGATTTAGTGTCTAATATGATGTCCCAAATGAGAAAGTTTTCTTCTGGTTTGTCCCACAATTTGGTGCTGGAAAGAAAGGCTACTATGTTGAATTATTATATGGACATCTAATACTTCCAAATTACAACTCTCTTACGAAAGTGTAAGCGGTAGTTGTCAAATATAGAACCCAACAAATGTTGGGGTCGAATCCCACAAGGAATACTTGTGCAATTAAGTAAGCTGATTCTTTATGGACTATTTATCTAAGGTTTCAGAGTGAAGGGGGTTTTATTGTGTTAATATTATTCTTTCATTCTTGTATCACACAGAGGCCCAGCTAATGAGAGTTAATGCAAGTATAATTTCAATGAGAATGAGTTAACTAGAGTTATGCTCGCCAAGATGTTCATACATTTAGGGTTGTGAATTTTTGTTCTATCTCTTACTTTTAATTTCAATTGAAAGAAATATTGAATTCTAAGGATTACCCACTTGTTTCTCAACCTAATGGGTATTTCACCCTTTAGTTCTTTCGAACTTAAAGGATTCATGTATTATTCAATATAGATCTCATGAGGGCTGATCCCATTAGGGCATTAACCCTTAATACAAAGGGTAAATCTATGGAATGCATGTGAATCACCTCTTTTCCCAACATCCACTTTCTTGTTCAGACAAGTGGTGTTCATGGGCTTACTTCTCAAGTTTGCAACCAAGAGAAGTCGTTATAATGAAGAGAGATTCATGCAATTTAGATAGACGTTAGAAATCAAATGATTCATAACCCCAAACAGCTCTCTACATCAAGGCTCCCATAACCCTAGTTATGGGAGTTTAGCTACTCATCTCCATATAAGGTATCAAAGACATATTGATGTTCATAAATATCTTCAAGAGAGTACTTACAAAAGTTACAATATTGTGCTTCTCAATCTTCAATGGTGCTTCTCAATCTTCAATGGAAAAATATGGAAATAATAATCAAATTTCAAGTTCTATCTTCAAATCTCTAAGAAAAGTGTTACAATGCCCTTAATAGAGGAGAAATTTTAATACTACTACCCCCAGTTATCGTAATAAAACCTAACACTTAGTATTTATATGATTCCAGGACTGGGGTTTTAAAATTTAAACTCGGAATTATTGCGTCATGCTTGATGGATCGGGTGACGGGTCATCGCTGAGGCAATGGTCAGTCGCCTGGACCATTGCTGGAGCTCCAATGATACCACATTCTGTTTTTTGGCGATGGGGAGGGCTACGGTTTATTGTAGAGTCGACGGTCCATCACTTGGACCATCGCAGGACTTCCAGTGATACTGCATTCTATTTCTTGGCAACGGTTTAGGCCGACGGTTCATCGTAGGGTCGACGGTCCATTGCCTGGACCGTCGCAGGTAGTCCAGTGAAACTGCTTTTTGCTTTTGGGCGACGGTTTAGGTCGATGATTCATCGCAGGGTCATGGTTCGTTGCCTAAGCCGTTGCTGGTTATTTTTCTTCAGCAACAATCCTGTTTTTCCCAGTTATTCCAAGTTATTCTTCATGCTAAGCTCTTGTCCTGAAAACACTAAAGTCCAATGTTAAATTCAATAATAGTTGCTTGAAAACACACAATTATCCTAAGAAAAAGGTCTAAAATTTTCCGTCAAAAGCCGAAACATCAACACCCTCAACCTAAGGCAATTGTTTTTCCTCAAGCAACTCAACACCAAGATGCCTACATGAACAACATCATGTCGGGCATTTCGCAGTCAACCAACACCATCATACAATTATTCAACTGCCCATTCGGCTATATGATCTCAACACATATGGATCTACTAATGGCATTTACTACTAACCAACATATTCACAGCCACAGATACAACACCTCAAAGAAATAAGTAGACCAGGTATAACTCAATATGCCCTCACAGTCAAAGGAGTCCACATCACATTATACAATCAAATAGTAGACGAAACTAAGACTCTCACTCTAAAAAAAGAAGTTACAAACATAGTGCACACCCATAAGCTTGCCCTTATCATCAAACATTCTCTCATGATTGACTCACCAAGATTAAGCAGGACTTGCTATGGATTTTAATGAGGTTTTAGGCTCGATGAGGGTTGATCATTTAGGCAAGTGACTTAAAATACAATAACTTCACTCTCTTTACCCTTGTTGGTAGCTACTCACCAAGATTACAGTTCTTTTTACTCATTCACAATCTTTATTGTCCCTCAACTTAAGATGATACTGTTAGTTGAGGTGCACAATATCTATTTAGACATCTAACTAGACCAGGGTCGGATGCTACTTCTCAAACCAACTTCAACTCGTCTTCCTAGGCCACCAACAATCAAACAGTAGCTACCCTCAACTTAGGTGATTTGCCTAAGTAGAAGTGTACAATGTCCTAATTGGACCGGGCCAAAGCTAAATGTTAACACCTTTTAGAGAGAGAACCAAACTTATTTGGACAGAAAAAATAGTAACAAGGCTCAACTGGGTTTACAAACGGAACAACATATTTTTGGTGGGTCATTATTTTGGCTAAGTGGAATAACAAAACAAAGAGGCCTACTATCCTAGCTTATTGGGTCAAACACCCGACAACATCCAATGAACCGGGCATGTTCTAGATATACACTTATGCAAGAACTATACGAATACTTATACTCACAGGCACTGAGTTAATTTCTATCCTACAAACTCTTGGGATCCATATCACATAGCTATGCTTTGTGCACTCTACATTCTAATGCCAGTTTTAGAATCACAAATGGTTGTACAACACATTACCGTATGGTGAGAAGAAATAATTATACAAAAATTCAAAATACGTTTCCACAATCATTTATCATCCATATATACAAAATAATGCCAACAGAATATAAAATTATTTATATAAATAATCACTTCACCGTATTTACAGCACATCATATGAAAATAAAAATGCAAACTTAACATGTCAGTTCTCCTAGATAAACACAAAGGAAAAAAACATCGACAACAAAAACCCCAATGGTACAAGTATCATCCCCCTTAAAAAATGATGCAATGTCCTTAATGCATGAAAATTAAGAACAAAGAGAGGAAAATACTTGTACAACCTCTTAATTAGATGAGGTATCAGTCAAATGGTCTGAGGATGCTTTGGGATCATCTTCAACAACATTGACCCCTATGGTGGTAGGGGTCCTCACATCAATATCCTCCAGAATTAGAGGGATCTTATGGTAAATAAGGTCAGAAATTGGTCTCCTAGCTGGGGTCGAACTGGTGGAAACACCAGCAGCTTCATCCTACAATCTCTTTCTCCACTTTTTCTCTGATCTCTTCAATCTCTTAAGTTCTTTCTGCACATCATATTCCTCTCTCTCTTTTGGCATTATGGCTGCAAGTTTCCTTTTCTTGGCTGTTTTCTTTGCGACTTTCTCTGTATTTTCATTTGTCTCTGCTGTTTTCTTACCCTTGTCTTTGATTGGTCTCCCTATTAGGTTAACAAGATCTTCGTCCTCATCACCTACAAACTAGGCTGGATTAAACATGGACTGCTGTAGCTACCGTTTTAGCTCTGATATATCTGCCTGAGATTGTCTAAACTCCACCATAAATTTAGAAATCCGGAATGGACATGGCATCCAACTTCTTATTGATTCGCTCCTCCATATCATCCATTCTTAGCTGCATATTCCTAAAAGGACATATTGTTGCCTCTACATTATTTCAATAAAGGGTTGAAAATTTACCCCCCCCCCCAAATAGATAACTGATTTTTAAACCTTTTTTGGGCTCGGATCGCCTACGCAAAGTTTTCCTGGTATAGCCTATATTCAGAATATTGGGGCGGGACTGAAGCAGAATCTACAGTCCTACCCAAAGGCATCAAATTTGAACCTGCAGATGTGGTTGGAGGCACATATATAGCAAGATATAATGGCATACCTAAAGAAACCTCTGATGATTCAGGAACTGGTACCGACTGAGTCTGATGGGCTGGAGGTCGGTTGACTCTCATATCAAACCTTGAAGCATCCTTTGTCTTCTCAATATCCTATTTGTGCATTTCTCGAGAGTCATTATCAGTTCCACTAATCAAAGGGACGTTTGCCTACTTGAACAAATCTGTGATAAGACATGGAAAAGACAGTACAGTTGTGGTACTGTGAGCGCGAGTAAATAATTCATTAGAAATAATATGTCCGACATCTACAGTTAATCATTCAATCAATGCAGCAACAATCACAACTCTATTAATTTCTAAGTGGTCATTACTGCCTATTGGCATTAGCCTCAGTCTCACAATTGCCCACCAGAACTTAGCCCTAAAGCTTAGGGGGGACTTAGATATCCTTTCACGGGGGTTGTGTAACCACGCTGACTTACCTTTCTCTGTCAATATTCTGGCCAGCCAAGGTCTCTGGTTCGTCACTATGAACAATCGATACTTTAAATCTGGTATCGCACCCGGTATCTAATATTTAGGCCTGAATAAGAACCTATTCAACGTACGCTCCGAGATGTCTATGTTGACTCCATGCACAAGAACTGTGTCAAGATTGTTCATGTCACTTACTGATGCACCTGGGGGATATTCCTTATTCATCAAAGCTAAGTAGTTGGCGAAAAACTCACGTACCAAATTTATTTGATAGGTTCTAAGTGGCCTACTCATCCATGCCAACTCATATTCATTGAATCGGCACTCGAGTTTTGGCTACTCGTGCAGAGTTGTAGTCATAATTTGATATTCCTCGAAAATAGGTCTTTTGACTTCCAACCTGTCTATTTTCTTGAGTCCTTTGTAGAAATGCTTCTGATCGCCTTCAACCTGCCACCTGATAGCCTCCCGCAGTTGTGGGTCCTTGCAACAAACCATGTTCGGGTCCTCCTGTTTTGAAACCTCCTATTGGATGGGGTTAGATGTTTCAACCCCTTCCTCAACCGGGCTCGACCTAGAGCTGCTGCTGCTACTGCTTTCACCATCCTCTTCAGACTGGGAGGATGAAGAAATCACCTAACGACTTTGGCGGCTGTTATATACCGGTGTGTCTAAACCCTGTGATGGCTCTTACCTAGCTCTTTGGCCTCTAACCCTACCTCTGGTTGGTGGAATTTTGTTTTCCATGTTACCTATAAACAAATCAGTTGTTAGTTTAAGAACTCAAACCAGAATATAGGAAAATTTTTAACCAGCAACGGGTAGGGCGACGGTCCGTCGACCTCAACCATCGGGTCAATTCCAGTAAATTCAATTCTGGGAGAGTTGCGACAGTTTTATGTGATGGGTCATCAGGTGTCTGACGGTCCGTCACACAAGTTGTCGCCTACACTTTTAAATTTTGAGCCTCATTTTTCCATTTTGTCGAACACCTTGCTTACTCTTGTGTACTCTTCATTTTAAACATGATTTTCATGGAAATTATATCAATAATACATCACACTTTTTGCCATTTTTGGTCCATGGGCTACTTAGACTTCACCCAGGTCAGTGTTTGTTAGGTTTTGACTTAATTCGGACCCAAACAAAATCAATAAGATAAAAGAGCATTATTTTAACATTAAAGCCTTCACTTACTTTCTTTGTTCTTGATGTTAAATAAAACATAGTCTTTGTACTGTAGTACGTGGTCACTACTCTGACTTGCACACCAAATACAAAACAAAAGAAATAGACCTTTGCTTAAGTGAAAAACTTTGTTTTACTTGTGATGGGAAAATAAAGAGAAGAGATGAAGTTTTAAATATATGGGAAAGGGAAAAGGAGAATATTTAGAAGAGAATAAAAAGACTCAGATACATTGAATGCATGGAAACTAAATAGTCTCAGGCATTTGAATCGTTGGAACGTTACTTAACCACTTTAAATTATCTATCTAAAACCGTTTGGGTTAGATAAGAATAAAATGGTCATCAATTTAAAGCAATTCGACCTGACCCGCTTAGCTAGGGTTAAGTGTGCCAGTTCAAGCGACGGTCTGTCTAGATACGACGATGCATCGGGTGACCCATTGCCCTTTCCAGTGAACTCATTCTATGGCTTATTTATGATGGTTAGACCGACGATCTATCATACTTGTGATGATCTATCGTTCAACCCGTTGCGACTTTCTAGTAACCTAGTTTTTGGTATTTGCTATGATAGTTCCCTAAGATGGTCCGTTAAGGCAGCGACGGTCCATCGGTTAATCCATCGATCACCTTTAACTCATTCAGGTTCTGGTTTCCTGCACTGTCATACCTGAACACTTACACAAATACTTTATCTTGCACAGAACAACCTAATAACTTAAACTAATACTTTACAACACAATGTGGGTTGCCTCCCACTAGCACCTGATTTAACATCGTTGCACGACTCAGTTATCTTGTTTACTCAGACTTCATTGAGATAGTTATTAGCAATACTCTTTATCGAGTCCATTGGACCGATATACAATAGTTGTTAGCAATACTCTTTATCGAGTCCATTGGACCGATATACAACTTTGCCCACTGCCCATTAGCCTTGAAGACACTACCATCTTTATTTTCAAGTTCCACTAATCCAGATGAGTAGACTTTATTAACTTTAAACGGGATAGACCATTTGGATTTGAGCTTACCTGGAAAAAGGTTGAGCCTTAAGTTGAAGAGGAGCACCAAGTCACCTTTCTGAAAATCCCTCTTTTCAATTCTGTGGTCATGGTACTTCTTCATTGTTTCCTTGTATAGATCAACTTTTTCATAAGCTCTGAGATGGAACTCATCCATCTCATTTAGCTACCCTAGTCTCATATCCGCTGCTTTATTCCAGTTTAGATTAAACCACTTTAGTGCCCACAACGCTTTATGCTCCACCTCAATCGGCAAACAACACGCCTTGCCATAAACCATTGGTATGGTGATATTCCAATTGGTTTATTGAAAGCTGTTCGATATGCCCATAAGGCATCGTCCAACTTCCTAGACCAATCTTTCCTGCTAGCATTTACAGTCTTGGCAAGGATAGCCTTGATTTCCCGATTAGAGATTTCTACCTGCCCATTAGTCCGTGGGTGGTATAGGGTAGCCACTTTATGCTGCTTAACTCCATATTTTGCCAATGCAGCTTTGAATATCTTATTGCAAAAGTGTGATCCTCCATCATTTATGATGGTACATGGTACCCCAAAACGAGAGAAGATATTTCTTTTTAAGAATGCAACAACCTGCTTTCCTTCGTTATCCTCCAGAGCCACTGCCTCGACCCATTTTAACATGTAGTCAACAACAACTAATATGTACTTCATGCCAAATGAGATCACGAAGGGCCCCATGAAGTCAATGCCCCAGACATCAAATAATTCTACCTCTAACATTTTAAATATTGGCATCTCATGGTGCTTTGTGATAGACCCTTGCCTTTGACATTGGTCACATCTTTTTATGAAGTCGTAAGCATCTTTGAACAAGGAGGGCCAATAGCAGCCGCTTTGAAGCACTTTGCTTACAGTGTAATCACCTACATGGTGACCTCCAACTGGGGAAATATGACTTACCTGCGTGGTGACCTCCAACTAGGGAAGTATGACTTTCTTCCAGTATACTCAACATAACTACTTCTGGGATGCACTACCAAATAATGCCATCCTTACACCATCAAAATAGATACAACTCATCCCAAAAATAATGTGTCACATCATGAAGAAATCTTTTCCTTTGATGAAAGGAAAGATTCTTTGGCATTACTTCACTTACCACATAGTTCACGAAGTCAGCATACCAGGGTACTTTAGCACTTCAACTAATATTTTCTCATTCAGAAAGAAATCATCAATCTCTAGCTCATTATTGACTGCTTGTTTTCCTTTGAGTTTGGATAGGTGATCTGCTAACTGATTATCACATCCCTTTCGATCCTTAACTTCGAAGTCAAATTCCTGAAGTAGCAATACCCATTGGATCAGCCTTGGCTTATCCTCCTTCTTCACCATTAAGTACCTCAAGGCAGAGTGGTCAGTGTGTACCACTACCTTGGTACCTAAAAAATATGCCAGAAACTTATCAAAAGCGTACACCACTGCTAAAAGTTCCTGTTGAGTCATAGAATAATTCTTTTGAGCCCCATTTAAGGCCTTGCTTGCATATATATATCGAATGGAACAACTTTTCTTTATTTTGGCCAATAATAGCTCCAAGTGCCACTCTACTGGCATCACACATAATCTCGAATGGCTTCATCCAATCAGGAGCAACAATAATTGGAGCCTCCACTAGTTTTAACTTAAGGCATTCAAAAGCCTTTCTACAGTCGTCATCAAAAGTAAACTTAGCCTTCTTTTCCAGAAGCTTGCAAAGAGGGTTTTCAATCTTTGAAAAGTCTTTTATGAATTTACGATAGACCCTACATGACAGATAAAGCTACGTACCCCTTTAACTGAGATTGGGGGAGGTAGTTTATCAATCACTTTAACCTTTGCCTTATCTACCTCAATTACTTTAGCCAAAATTTTGTGGCCAAGAACAATGCCCTCCTTCACCATGAAGTGGCATTTTTCCAATTAAGGTCAAGGTTGAACTCTTTACACCACGGTAATGCCTGACTAAGATTCAGCAAGTAGATCTCAAAAGAATCACCTACCATAGAGAATTTTTCCATAAACACCTCTAAGGTGTCTTCAACCATATCAGAAAATATTGACATCATGCACCGCTGAAAAGTGGCGGGTGCATTACATAAATCGAAAGGCATCCTCTTAAAAGCAAACTTACTATATGGGCACGTAAATGTCATCTTTTCCCAATCTTCAGGAGCAATAGAAATCTAGTTATAACCAGAATACACATCTAAGAAATAGTACAAACCCCTTTCGTCTAGACGATCAAGCATCTATACCATAAAAGGCATTGGAAAGTAGTCCTTCAGTGTCCACGAGTTAAGTTTTCTATAATCCGTACACACCCTCCACTCAGTAACAGGCCTGAGTGGGATCAACTCATTCTTCTCATTAGCCACCACTATCATGCCCCCTTCTTAGGCACACACTGAACGGGACTCACCCACTTGCTGTCTGAAATGGAGTATACCACCCCCGTATCTAACCACTTAATGATTTCTTTCTTTACCACCTCTTGCATAGGTGGGTCTAAATGATGCTGATGATTAATAGTTAGAATACAATCCTCCTCAAGCTGAATCTTATGTGTACATATACCAGAAGGTATGCCGATGATATCTACAATCATCCAACTAATAACCCTCTTATATCTCTTAAGAACAGAGATGACGGCTTGCACCTATTGCTCACCTAGATCAGTTGCAATAATAACAGGTAGTGTATTCCCACTGCCCAAGAACATATACTTCAAATGGCCAGGCAATTCTTTTAGCTCCAAGGTAGGTGGCTCTTTTATAGAAGGCTTGGCAGGTGGACTTGGATGATTTTTCAAGTCCAAATCCAAATTCTTGGGTGCATATGAATAAGACCCTATGCCCGTTAAAGCACACACAGTCTCCTCATAATCTTTGATACCGTCATGATCAAAATACATCAATTCAACGGCTAAAGTCTCCAAAGCAAATTTTTCTTCTATAGGCACTTCCTGCTCCTCCCCATAATAGACACCCACAATAGAAAATACTCTTATATCTTTATGTTGTTTCATGGTCTGGCATACATCGAATTAAACCAACTCATCATTCAGCCTAAATAGTAGCTCATTCACTCTTAAATCAATAAATACACTCCCGATTGTGAGAAAAGGTCAACCCAAGATTATGGGCACCTCAAAATCCACCTCACAATCAAGAATGAAAAAATTCGTTAAAAATATGAAATCATCCACCTTTACTAATACATCATATAAAATCCCCATGGCCATTTTACAGTCCTGTCCGCCATAAATAGTCTTATGTTTGTGGGAGTAGGCTACCCTAAACCCAATTTCTAATAAACAGTAAGTGGCATCAAGTTTATACTAGCTCCCAAATCACATAGAGCTTTTGTACAATCAATAGGCCTAATAGTGCATGGGATGGTAAATGATCCCGAGTCTGACTTCTTCTGCACCAAAGACCTTATGGAAATAGCATAACAATGATGGAGATTATCCATAGACTCATAGCTAACCATCCATTTCTTTGTGACAAGGTCTTTCATGAACTTTACATACTCGAGAATTTGTCCAATGCCTCCACCAGTGACAAATTGATCATCAATTGCTTAAGCATAGCCATAAATTTGCCAAACTTTATGTCATCAGCCTTTTTCTTCAACTGATGGGGGAATATAAGAGGTGGTTTTAGGAGAGTGGTAACCACCACTTCAACCTCCTTTTCTTTTTTCTTGTCCAACTCATCAACCTGCTGATGGTTGGGTGGTGTATCATTAATAATCTTATTTATCTTTTTAGACCCCACTAGATGATCAATTTTTATTTCTTCAACATTATTCGCCATAATATCAACCACAGGCTTGTCCATAGGAGGTCTTGCCAATACCTTACTACTCCTAGTGGTAACCACCATACACAAACCATCCTTTCTTGGTTTCTGAACTATGTCACTTGGTAAAGTGCCACTCTTTATCTGATTGAATACAGCAGATAGTTAGTTTATCTTCTGCTCCAACTATTTTATCAAAGTAGAGTGTGAATCAACCAACTTATTCATCAAAGATAAATCACTTTTCATCTAAGCCACCCCAGTATTGGTTGCTTCCACTCCCTTCAATAACTTAGCCATCATGTCCTCCATAGACATCTTCCCTGAACTAGTCACAGCAGCCTTATAGTTTCCAGGAGGTATACAACCGACTCCTATTATTATTATTCTTCTAATTGCCTTGGTCGCGGTACTTATAGCCAGATTTGTCATAATAGTTCCGACCTTGGTTTCCTTGGACACCACCTCAAAAACCCTCTTGATTATTTAGGTTATTGACTTTCTCCTCAGAATCAGAGCTAGCCCTTTCTTGTGATGCTATAGCTTTAACTTTCCCTGTCTTTCCCAATAATAAATTCTTAGTGAGAAGATCCATCTACATCTTTATATGAGTTATATCTTGGTCGTATTCTTCTTCTCTCTGCCTCTACTCTGCGGTTATTCTAATCAATACAGTAGAGCTTGCTACCTCAGACTCCCTGGTATGCCAAGCTCTACTTTGTTTCATCATTCGATCAAGCATCTTAGCCACTTCTAAAAAAGTGAGATCCATGAATGCCCCACCTGTAGCATTATTCACTATTGGCTTTATCACAGAGTTCAAGGCCTGATATAAGATTTCCATCAGGTGGACGTTGTTCATCTGATGATTTGGATATTGCATAAGCTTCTTCTTGAACCTCTCCCAAGTATCATAGAGAGCCTCAGTTGGAAGTTGTTTGAAGTTGTTGATCTCATCTCTCAATTATGCTCTCTTAGACAGTGGAAAAAACCTTTCTAGGGAAGCATCTTTCAGTTGCCTCTAGTTGGTAATAAAGTCAGGAGTTAGCCCATTCAACTATAAAGTTGCCTCCTCAGACAGAGACAAAGGAAACAGCCACAACCAAATAGCATTTTTCCCAACTCCTGGGTTGTCAAATGATTTTCATGTCAAGATAAAAATAACTAAATACATATTTGGCTCATCATCTGCAAGTCCACTAGAGATAATAAATTTTTCGTTGCCATATCTTAACTGCCTACACTAAAGGGCGCTATTTTTGGTACTAACATTGGCCAAAATCATCTTTATGCACTAGCTACTCATCAGGAATCTTAGGTATCCCTAGATGTTGTTATTAGTATGTTACAACTCTTTTCCCATAATGTTTATTATTTACTTAATCCGAGTTTTACCTTATCTTATGTGACCCCATATGTGGCTGCATATTTTGATTTTGGTCCTAAAAGTATTTTGGACCCCCTTTCTATTTTTACTTCGGTGGGTGATTCAATAGTCCAACTGGATATGATGGATTTTGATTTTATCTTGGGGATGAATTGTCTTCATTTGTGCTATGCTTCTCCAGATTGGTGGACTCAAAAGGTTACTTTCCAATTTTCTAATGAGCTGATAGAAGAATGGAAGGGGAGTTGCTTAGTATCCAAAGGGAGGTTTATCTCTTATCTGAGAGATCAGAAATTAATTTCAAAATGGTGTGTATAATATCTAGTTTGGATTAAGGATTCTGACTCTAAAAGTTCTTCTTTGCAAACTGTCCCCGTGGTTAATAAATTTTGTAAAGTATTTACTAATGTTATTCTTGGAATTCCTCCTAATAGGGAAATAGATTTTGGATTGATCTTTTGCTAGATAAATGTCCTTTTTCTATTTCTCTGTATAGAAAGGTTCCAACCGAATTAAAGAACCTAAAGGAAAAGTTAAAGATCTTCTTCATAAAGGGTTTATTCATCCTAGTGCTTCTCCGTGGGGTGCTCTATGTTTTTTGTATGAAAGAAGGATGTGCCCTTTGAATGTGTATAGATTATCGTCAGCTGAATAAGGTTATAGTAACGAATAAGTATCCTCTTGCTAGGATTAATGATCTTTTTTATCAGCTTTAGGTTGTTAGATATTTCTCTAAGATTGATCATCATTCGGATTATCTCTAGTTGAAAATTAGGGATGTTAATATTCCTAAGACTGTTTTCCAGAACTAATATAATCACTATGAATTTCTAGTTATGCCATTTGGGTTGACTAATGCTTCGACCGCATTCAGGGATCTTATAAATTGGGTTTTTAGATAGTTTCTGGATTTGTTCGTGATAGTCTTTATTAATGATATCTTGGTCTACTCTAAGAGTGAGAAAGATCGTGTCAATCACCCTCAAATTGTGTTGCAGACTCTTAAGGACCAAAAATTGTATGCTAAGTTCTCTAAGTGTGAATTTTGGTTAAGTGTTGTGGCTTTTCTTGGGCATGTTGTTTTTAGTGAGGGATCAACGTGGATCCACAGAAAGTTGAGGCTATTAAGAGAGTGCCTAGACCCATAAATCCAACCAACATTAGGAGCTTCTTGGGCTTAGATGGGTATTATAGGAGGTTTGTGGAGAGTTTCTCAACTATTACTGCTCCACTGACTAGGTAAAATCAAAAGAAGTTTAAGTTCTTATGGTCTGATACTTATAAGGGTAGTTTTGAGAAGTTGAAAGATTAGTTAACTTCTGCACCAATTTTGACCTTGCTCGAGGGTACTGATGGTTTTTTTGTGTTTTGTGATACGTTCTGTGTAGGCCTGGGTTGTGTTTGGATGATCCATGGTAAGGTTGTGGCCTATGCTTCTAGGCAACTTAAGGTCCATGAGCAAAATTATCTAACTCATGATATAGAGTTAGCGACAGTGATTTTCACATTAAAGATTTAGCGCCATTATCTATATAGGGTGTATCTAGATATCTATTTAGATCATAAGATCTTGCAATATGTGTTTACACAGAAGGAGTTAAACCTCAGTCAGAGGCGGTGACTTTAATTCTTAAGGATTATGACACGAGCCTTCACTACCATCTAGATAAAGCTAATATTAATGTCGATGCTCTTAGCAGGTTGTCTATGTAGAGATTATCTAATGTTGATGATAAAAAGAGATGAATTTTGAAGGATATTCACAAATTGGCTAACTTAGGAGTTAGTGTTTTGGACTCTGTGGATTGGGAAGTGATTATTTAGGAAGTGGTCAAATTATCTCTTGGTGATGACGTGAAGGAGAAGCAGGCTTTGGATCCCTTACTTATGTAGATTAAGAATAATGTGGGTCAGCAAAAGGTTATGGCTTTCAAGATTAGGGGAGATAGAATATTGAGGTATCAAGGTAGGTTGTGTGTTCTTGATATTGATGGGCTACAAGAAAGAATTTTGATTGAGGCCATGAGTCCAGATATACAATTAATCCAAATTCAACTATGATGTAATATAACTTGAAGGAAATGTACTGGTGGAACAATATAAAAAGAGATGTGGCAAATTTTATTGCTAAGTGCATAGTTTGTCAGCAAGTTAAGGTTGAACACTTGAGGCCTGGTGTCATGTATCAAGAGATAGAGTTGCCCATGTGGAAGTGGGAGATGATTAATATGGATTCATTATGGGTCTTTTGCGGTCTCACAATTAGTATGATTCTATTTGGGTCATCATTGAAAGGATGACTAAGTCTGCTCACTTTTTGCATGTGAGGACTAACTACTTAGGAGAGGATTGTGCTAAGTTTTTCATTCAGGAGATTATGAAGTTGCAAAGTGCACCGATGTCTATCATTTCAGATCTAGGTACATAGTTCTCTTCTCACTTCTAGAATGCATTTCAAAAAGTTTTGGTTACTCAAGTAATCTTTAGCACCACTTTCCACCCTTAAACGAATAGACAAGCAGAGCAAACCATTTAGACTTTGGAGGATATGCTAAGGGCCTGTGTAATTGATTTTAAGGGTAGTTGGGTCGATTACTTGCCTCTTATTGAGTTTGAGTATAATAATTGTTACTATTCTAGCATTCAAAAGGCTCATTTTATGGCTCTTTATAATATGATGTGTAGATCTCCTATTGGATGGTTCGAGGTTGGTGAGACTTGGTTATTTGGTCCTAACTTGGATCACCAAGCCATGGAGAAGGTGGAAGTAATTAGGGCAAGACTTAAAACTTCTCAAAGTCGCTAAAAGTCTTATGCGGATGAGAGGCAAACAAAATTGAAAATTAAAGTAAATGATTGGGTACTCTTGAAGGTGTCTCCTATGAAAAAAGTCATGAGATTTAGGAAGGAGAGGAAGTTCAAACTCTATTTTAATGGTCCATGTTAAATTTTAAGAACAATTAGGAATAGAGCATATGAGTTAGATTTGCTGACACGTTTAGCTTCATGTGTCTATGTTAAGAAAGTATGTGGGTGATCCTCCTTTGATAGTTCATGTCGAGGATGATGGTGTTATCAATTCTTGTCTTCTGAGGAAGTCCCAATCGAGATATTGGATAGATAAGTTCATAGATTAAGGATAAAGGACATAGCTTCAATGAAGGTTCTGTGAAGGAACCAAAAGGTAGAAGAGGCTACATGGGAAGCTGAGGAAGATATGAAGGCTAATTATGATAAAATGCTTAATATATGAGTTTTGTTTTCCTCTTGTCACTTTTGAGTTTTTTATTAGATTCTGGTGTATTCTTACTATTCTATGCAAAAAGTGTCCTAACTCATCATTCGAGGACAAATGATCCTAAGGAGGGATAATGTTAGACCCTATAAAACTTTGATGATTTTATTTTTAGACCTCCTGCTTGCGTAATGATTGTTATTGAATTGAATTATGTTTATCACTATTAAAAAGGTATATTTGGAAAGTTTTGGATATTTTGGAAGGGGATCAGTGTCATTTTTGGACCCTAAGGCATTAGGGGTCCGCGATAAGGCCATGTCACAGAGGTTAACTGAAATACTCTGTATTTCTGGCCCTTGGAAAATTTCATAGATTTCTAGTATTTGGAAAGGATACGACTAAAGGTAACGACTCATACACTAGGATACAAGTGGTATGGATTAGTCGTATGCTGACCAGTATTAGTTGGCGGGTTGAATTTGGTTTCTGGAATAGGTACAACTCGGGTGGTATGAGTCGTATAGGTAGGTATGTGTGATTTGGTTACTTCACCTAGTCTTATACTTGGTAACTTAAGTTGGACTTGAGTATGAGTGGCTCACCATGAGCCATAAGCCATGGTACAAGTCGTACCATAGATTCGTAGGGTGAGCAGTGTTCAATCCCCTTGGGATTCTATTCCGCCAGGGGTACGAATCATGGGTGCTAGTCGAATAGTTAGGTGCGACATGGTGAGGATGAGTCATGCCATGGAAGTATTGGATCCAAGGGATTTGACCTTGGGTATGAGTGATGGGTACCACTTGTATTTGAGGGTACGACTGGTATGGATAGTCGTACCCACCTACCGAGATTTCTAGGATTCTAAATGAGGTTAGTATGGATATTTTTCCACTTAACCTAATAAGACCCCACGGCTTTTAACTCACTTGGAAGGTTATTTGACCAACTATTTTATTCTTAAACACTTAGAAAACACTCTCTAATCCACTCTAGAGTTCTTGGTCAAAGAAAGATAGGGTTTCTTTATAAGGATTAATTTGGGGCTTTTGTGGTGATTTCTCTTCACCAACTTTATCAATAAAGGCATGTTCTCTTCCCTCATTGTTAGTTCTAACTAAAGACATGGTTTTATACAATGTTTTCAGGGTTTGAGTATTGTTTGGTTTTGGGTTTTCAAGTATAAATTGAGGGTTTTGATTATAAATGTTTGCTTATCGTTTTTCCCTATTTTAATTATGCTTTTAAATGCTTTAATAATGGTTTTGGACAATTGGTTGCATGGTAATGGTTATTTGGTAATACATTTTGGTTTTGGTAATATTATGCCCCTAATGTATTTGATAATATTTCTATTAGAATGTTATCACTAAATTTTTGAGCTTTTTATGGAAATTATGCATAGTTTAAACTTGGTAATGGAACCTTAATGGTTTAAATGGTTAGAAATTATTTAAAGGAATGGTTTGGCTTAATAAACATACTTGTGGGGTACAAGTGAATCCCCCAAGTTATTATGGTAATAAATACTTGAGGGGTATATAGGAATCCCCTAAGCTAATTAGACAATGTAATCTACAGGTACATGGAATCCCTTAATCTCTAAAAGGTTTGGATAAGGACAATATTTGAAAGTTACAGTTGGTATGATGATACCACTATATAATAGGCTTGGTTAATAACAATGGTATGATGGTTTGATTGGAAATGGTTTTAACTAGGCCATAAAAGCAAGGTGTGAAAGCTAACCGTGAAGGTGGGAGTCCAAAGAACGAACACCAAAAAATCATATTTGCCGACATGAGGGGTAGGTCATGGAGACCTTATATGATACTTATGAGGTACACGGGAATCCTCTAAGTACACTGTATATATGTATCATGGAGAGTGAAGGGTACATAGGAATCCCCGAATCTTATGGTATCTCTGGTCCATTTGACTACACACTTCGATGCCCGTTTGGGTGTTACACTAGACCCATATAGCCCGTGGGTAGTTTTAGGATGATTAAGTTTCACATAGCCATGTTAATGGTTTCAAATGTATGCTTAAAATGGTTCCCTTTTTCGGTATGGTTATATATATGTGTGTATGGTTTTCTTGCATATGGATGGTTTACTTGGTTTTATTGAATGACATTATTTTATCCTTATCTAGAGTTCATGCTAGCATTCACCCGTTAAGTTCGCTTCGGGCGCTGTATCCATACGCGATATAGGAATCGATCATTCCACTCCTCTTACTTAGCATTCAGACATTTGAGGTCAACTTTTGAATTAAAGTGGTGAGCTTCCTTCTTTTCGGAAGGCTTCATTTCATAGATGTTATTTTATACTTTAGTTAATTAACGAATATTGGTTTTGGATATGGTTGGGGGCATGTTCCAATTGGATTTTTGGTATTCTTTGGTTAGAGGCATTTGTGGTACTACTATGGGTTGGCATGGGCGGGATTCGTATTGGTGTCAGTCTTAGTATTGGATTTTTTTGTTGTTCCATCCTTTTATGTTATGTTATGGAACTTGATGTGGTTTATATTTGGTTTGGTTTCGGTTTATGGTTTGGTATAGTTTGTATTGGGTTCGAGCGGTTGGACTCGATTGGGTCGGTCTCGGTTATGGACCTATCTCAGAGTTTAGAACTAAATAAATCCACTATCTTGTTATAGTCTCTAAATTTAGCCGAATCAGCGCAGTCGTTTGGAGGTTGGGTTGGGTAACGGGGGCGGCCCCTGGTCCAGGTCAGACTTGGGACCCCATTACGACAAGGTCCCGGGTCGGATCATGTCAAGTTGGTATCAGAGCATAGGTTCATGGTCAATTAGGAGTCCAAAAAGCCGTGTCTAGTAGAGTCTCCTTTAGGTGTGAGTAGTGCGCCATACTCATAAGAGAGAGACTTCAAGGCATTTAGGAATGTTTCATTTTCTTGGTATTCTATTTTCAAGCTTGGAGTCTAAGTCCTGGAATCCTCTCTAATCCTTGTTTGTTCGTGTTGACACCCAATTTTGGCTTACTCTTTTTTCTTTAATTATTTTGTCGATGCTTTATGGCCTTAAATAATTTTTCACAATAAATTCATATTTTTATGTAACGCCCTGATTTTTCTGAACCGGAATGCTACACGGTGCTTATGACCCCGAAGGATCACAAGCTAACCCATCACTGATATCTGTACCTATACACTGCAATATATAATGTAATAATGCAGAAAACATGAACATGTAGGCCATAAGGTTCAACTGAATAAAGAATCTATCGAAACATAACATCCATATGGGTGAAAGATACCCAAAACAATTGAAAACTGAATCAAATCTGGACATAAGTCTGAATACTGAATCTTAAAGCCTCTAAGTACTGTATGAATAAGAAGTTGAAGGAATATGTCTCCAACTAACTCCGTAAACTGATAACTGGCTAAAATAATAATGAATAAATCAAATCATATTGTCCTTGAATGAAGAGGACTCACTGAATCTCTGCGACTGGAAATGCTACTACTATTGCTTATCTGTAGCTCGTGTCTCTGAACCTATGGTGTAATATGAAAAGAAAGAACAATAGCACAAATGCTTCAGTATGAGGGAATGTACTGAATATACGAGTGAGGTAGGCTAAATATAAACAGGGTTTACATGCATAAACAATGCGAACTGTCTCACTGACATGAACGTAAGAGTACAAACATGCATACATAGTAACTAAAATCATGGGTGCATGATAGCTAGTCCTATGCGCTAATACATGGTTTACTAATGGCTAACATGACTGATACTAGAATTCTGATAACATGGGCGCTGTTTCTGACAATGCTGAATCTGACGGAACTATCTGAGTTCTATACTGTAACTGAGTCTGACTGTATCTGATAGTCCTGATATACTAAAATCTGAAGAGCTATCTGAGTTCTTTTACTGAGATTGATTCTGAAACAGTGGGAGGTAGTTTTTTAACCGACATGTCCCAATAACACATATAGCTAAGTTGGGGTCCAATCTATGATCGGACTGGAGGGGTGTCAATACCACGCCACTGGTAAGGACAGTTGTGGGTGACCCTTAGCTGGCAAGTGTTCAAAAGGAGAATGGTGGGAACCCTAAACTGACAGGTTAAGCCACCTCATCAACCCTAATCTGACAGGCTAAGATGTCTCAACCTGCGTTGGTTACGTAGTTTTGGAACACAAGGATGACTGCTAAGAATCACACCTAAACTGGTAGGTGACTCCCCATCCTTGGGTTCACTCAGTGCTAACTTCTACTCCTATCTGAAGAGACTAAACATGATTCAACTGACTGTACATGGACAGATTAACAGACTTCTGTTGACTGACGGAGTAGTACTATTATCTGATAGTTAACTGAGATCATGAGATTTTTGAGGTTTTCCTAATTCACATGACTGATTGAGTTCTATAGATTATAGCTTGACTGAGATTATCATGACAACATGACATGGCTCTAGGCACACAACTATTTTTTTTTGGGTACGAATACCCCCAGGACTCGATAGAATGAAACTGACACACATGACATGACTTGGTCACGAGATTTAAGTCCACAATTCATAATATCATAAGTAGGGGATATCATATTTCATATAGTTATTCAACATCTTAAACATTGTAGGGAATGCATGGATATATTTTGTGTACATATTGTATATCTCAATTATCTTACATGCTTCATACCACCACAATAGCAACACATGAAAAGCATGGGATTCATATTGAAGTATATAGCTAACATGGACTTGTCATTTAGACATCATAGAACCATACAAACATGAATTTCTAGCTTCCTAAGCATTTTATCAAACACCTTGCATGCATTCTTTAAGGCATAGGTGAGTTTCATAATTGCACCATATTAAACCACCTATAGTTCATGGTTTTCAATTAACAAACATATATATTCCATGAAAACACCTTTAGACATTACATTGAAACTTAAACAACAATCGTCAACATGTACATATTCATATCACCGCAAAAATTTTACAAAATAATATTTTAAACATGGTTCTTGAGCTCTATGAACGGATTGGATCCATAGATGAACACTACGCATACCTTAGAAAGGAAACCTTGATGATTTGCTGGAGATTTCTTGGATTTGGGAAACTTAATTCTCAATTATCTTGGAAAAAGGCTTGAATCTTGCTTTTGAGAGATGAGTTTGATGAAAACCTTAATCTTGTGGTTGATAACATAAGATAGGGTTTTTGAGATGCTTAACTGAAGAAAAAAATGGAAAAAATTATGCCTTTTTAGGGTTATAAGTCGTGGAAGGTGAAGGAAATGACCAAAATACCCTTATGAAATAAATTCCCAATTGCTGAAAAATCATAGCTGACGACATTTGTGACAAGGCATCAAAAAATGTGACAAGCCATCAAAAATGTCGTCACACAGGAGCTGGAATTGATGGTTTCTGCCTAAGCCTGATGACATTTATGACAAGGCGTCAAAAATGTGATAGGCTGTCAAAAATGTCATCGCATAGAAGCTGGATTCTACCTAAGGCTGATGACCTTCATGATAGGGAGTCAAAAATATGGTAAGCTATCATGAATTTTGTCACTTAGGAGCTGGTTTCTGCCTAAGGCTGACGACCTTCGTGATAGGGCGTCACAAATGTAGTAAGTTGTCACGAATGCCGTCACTTAGGAGCTGGTTTCTGCCTAAGGCTGATGACCTTCGTGATAGGGCATCACAAATATGGTAAGATATCACGAATGTTATCACTTAGGATATGGTTTCTGCCTAAGGCTGACAACCTTCGTGATAGGGCGTCACAAATGTGGTAAGCTATCACGAATGTCGTCACACTGTTTCCAGCCTGACATGCTGGAGTAAAATAGGAATAACTCTTTGCTTCGATATCAATTTTAGGCAAAATTAGTATCATTGGAAAGATAATTCAATTATATATCTGTTGATAGGTCATGAGATCAAAAATTCTAAGTATAAAGAGAGATATGCTCGTTTGAAGTTGACTATACCAATATCCTTCTCAAGAATTCAATCGGTAAGGAATGTTTTGATTCGTCTGATAGCTGGGAGTTATTTGAAGCCTTAATATACTTCTAACCTACTCTTAAAAATATAAAAGAACCATGATGTACTATGCATGATCTTGGTACATGGATCTAATATTGGTTTGGATTTTTTGAGGTATTACAATAGCTCCCCCTTGGAAACATTCGTCCTCGAATGATGACTGCTTGACAGGGAAGAAAAGATAAAATAATGCATACACTGATCATGCTCAACTGACACATGATTTTAGGACTGAATTGAATTCTTAACTGAATATAGCCCAACTGAACATGCATATCTGATGCATGACTGATAAGCTGAACTCATGAATGCATGATAAGTTATACACTGATACTTGATACCAATTTTATACTGGAATTTTGAACATGTAACTGAAAAAGCTTAAGGAAAATGGTTACCTTGAGCTAAGTCTGAATTAGCAGAGAAAAGATGAGGGTACTTGTTTCGTATGTCTGCTTTTGCTTCCCAAGTAGCTCCCTCCATGGACTGATTCCGCCAAAGAACCTTTACTAAAGGGACTTCTTTGTTCCTCAGCCTATGACTTTGATAGTCGAGGATTTTGACTGGAATCTCTTCCTAAGAGAGGCTATTCTGAATGTCAACGCTCTGAATAGGGACTACAACTGCTGGGTCACCTATGCACTTCTTGAGCAAAGAGACATGGAAGACTGGATGAACTGAGGCTAGATCTGAAGGCAATTTTAGCTCATAGGCTACCTTGCCAAAGCGACTAAGAATCCTGAAGGGACCGACATATCGGGGGCTGAGCTTTCTCTTCTTGCCAAATCTCTTCACTCCCTTCATGGGAGAGATCTTGAGATAGATATAGTCATCGACCTCGAATTCGAGATCCTTTCTATGAACATCCGCATAAAACTTCTGTCGGCTCTGAGCAGCTCGGAGTCTTTCTCTGATCAACTGAACTTTCTTTAGGGCATCGAATACTAAGTCAGGACCTATGACTACGGTCTCACTAACTTCGAACCAACTGATCGGAGACCTACATCTCCTACCATAGAGAGCTTCGAATGGAGCCATCTGAATAATGGAGTGATAGCTATTATTGTATGCAAACTCAATCAAAGGCAAGTGGTCATCCCAGCTTCCCTTGAAATCAATTGCACACGCCCTTAGCATATCTTCTAGAGTCTAAATGGTCCTTTCTGCTTGACCATCTATCTGAGGATGAAACGTTGTACTGAGATGAACTTGGGTTCCAAGACCTTTTTGGAATGCTTTCCAGAAGTAAGAGGCGAACTGGGTACCTCTGTCTGAGATGATAGATAGTGGAACACCGTGTAATCTGACCAACTCCCTAATATAGAGTTTGGCATAATCCTCAACTGAGTAAGAGGCACGAACTGGAAGAAAATAAGCTGACTTGGTCATTCTGTCTACAATGACCCAAACTGAATCATGCTGATGACGTGTTCTAGACAAACCCATCACGAAGTCCAAGTTCACTTCTTCCCACTTCTAAGTAGGTATAGTGAACTCCTGCATGGAACCACTAGGTTTCTGATGCTCTATCTTAACCTGCTGACATATAAAGCACTTAGCCACAAACTCTGCAACATCTCTCTTTATCCCACTCCACCAATAGATCTCCCGCAAGTCGCAGTACATCTTAGTGGTCCCTGGATGAATAGAGTATCGCGCATCATGTGCTTCTGCAAGAATTTGCTGCCTCAAGTCATCTACACTGGGAACACACAGACGACCCTAACAACGAAGAACACCATCTCCCCCTTGGGAGAAAACCTCTACTTCTTGACTCTGAACTGACTCTTTTAGCTTGACAAGGCTAGAATCCCTATCTTGCTTCTCTTTCACCTCGAAAACTAGAGATGAATCTGAACTACTCTGAACACATACACCACCCTCTGAAGAGTCGACTAAGCGAACACCTAGTCTGGAAAGCTGATGAATCTCCTAAGCTAATTTTTTCTTACTATCCTCAACATGGGAAACACTACCCATGGACAATCTACTGAGTGTGTCGGCCACTACATTGGCCTTGCCAGGATGATAAAGGACACTTATGTCATAATTCTTCAAGAGCTCTAACCACCTTCTCTGACGAAGATTGAGATCTTTTTGGAAAAATACATACTGAAGGCTCTTATGATCTATGAAGATGTCTACATAAACACCATATAGATAATGCCTTCAAATCTTTAAAGCAAAGACAACTGCTTTTAACTCAAGGTCATAAGTAGGATAACTCTTCTCATGGGGCTTTAACTGTCTAGAGGCGTAGGCTATGACTCTACCATGCTACATGAGGACACAACCTAAACCTACTCTGGATTTATCACAATATACTACGAATCCATTAGAACCGTCGGGAAGTGCTAAAACTAGAGCTGAGGTGAGTCGAGTCTTCAACTCCTGAAAACTCTTCTCGCAAGGTTCTAACCACTGAAACTTGACCTTCTTCTGAGTCAATCTAGACATAGGATATGCAATAGAAGAAAATCTCTCGACAAACCATTGGTAATAGCCAGCCAAACCCAAGAAAATCCCTCGACAAACCATCGGTAATACTTGTTCTTGACCGTGACTTTGTTGAGCTGACGGTAATCAATACACATTCTGAGAGAACCATCTTTCTTGCGCACGAATAAGACTGGCACACCCCATGGGGATACACTAGGCTTGATAAATCCCTTATCTAAGAGATCTTTCAACTGATCTTTTAGTTCCTTGAGTTTTGTTGGTGCCGTTCTATATGGTGAAATAGAAATAGGCTGAGTATCTGGGAGAAGGTCTATGCTAAAGTCTATTACCCTTTGGGGAGGAATGCCTAGAAGATCTTTGGGAAAGACGTCTGAATATTCATTAACCACTGGGACTGATTCGAGACTCGGAGATTCAGAACTGGAATCCTTAACATACACGAGATGATTCATACACCCCTTAGAAATCATTTTCTTTGCCCGAAGGTAGGAACAAGATGACCCCTGAAAGATGAAGTGCTACCCTTCCACTCTAGGATGGGCTCATTCGGGAATTGAAACTAAACTATTCTGTTTCTGCAGTCAACTGTGGCATAGAAGGAATGAAGCCAATCCATACCGAGAATGACATCAAAATCAGTCATCTCTAACTCGACTAAATCTGCGGACGTGGATTAGACTGAGAGACTGACTTGAAATTGTGCTTACTAGCATGACATGAATACTGAAAAAAGGGAACTGTTCCTAAAACATCTCATAGCCTCCTATACATAAATGTGGTGTGCAACATACCCATGTACAAGACTCTACTAGATGCGACTTTTAGACTTCCTAGGACTCTATTGAACCTTAGGCTCTGATACCAAGTTTGTAACGCCCTGATTTTTTTGAACCAGAATGCTACATGGTGCTTATGACCCCGAAGGATCACAAGCTAACCCATGACTGGTATCTGAACCTGTACACTGCAATATATAATGTAATAACGTGGAAAACATGAACATGTAGGACATAAGGTTCAACTGAATAAAGAATCTATCGAAACATAACATCCATATGGGTGAAAGATACCCAAAACAACTGAAAACTGAATCAAATCTGGACATAAGTCTGAATACTGAATTTGAAAGCCTCTAAGTGCGGTCTGAATAAGGAGTTGAAGGAACATATCTCCAACTAACTCCGTAAATAGATAACTGGATAAAATAATAATGAATAAATCAAATCATATTGTCCTTGAATGAATAGGACTCACTGAATCTCTGCGACTGGAAATGCTACTGCTATTGCTGATCTGGAGCTCGTGTCTCTGAACCTATGGTGTAACATGAAAAAAGAGCATCATATAGCAAATGTGTCAGTACGAGGGAATGTACTGAGTATACGAGTGAGGTAGGCTAAATATAATCAGGGTTTACATGTATGAACAATGCTAACTGTCTGACTGACATGAATGCAAGAGTACAAATATGTATACATAGTAACTGAAATCGTGGGTGCATGATAGCTAGTCCCGTATGCTAATACATGGTTTACTGATGGCTAACATGATCGATACTGAAATTTTGATAACATAGGCGACTGTATCTAATAATCCTGAATCTGATGGAACTATCTGAGTTCTATATTGTAACTGAGTTTGACAGTCCTGATATACTGAAATCTGAAGACCTATCAGAGTTCTTTTGCTGAGACTAATTCTAAAACTATGGGAGGTAGTTGTTTAACTGACATGCCCCAATAACGTATATAGCTAAGTTGGGGTCCAATCTCTGCCCCGACTGGAGGGGTGTCAATACCGTGCCACTGGTAAGGACAGTTGTGGGTGACCCTTAGCTGGCAGGTATTTGAAAGGAGAATGGTGGGAACCCTAAACTGACAGGTTAAGACACCTCATCAACCCTAATCTAATAGGCTAAGATGTCTCAACCTGCTTTGGTTACGTAGTTTTGGAACACAAGGATGACTGTTAAGAATCACACCTAAACTGGTAGGTGAGTCCCCATCCTTGGGTTCACTCGGTGCTAACTTCTACTCCCATCTGAAGAGACTAAACATGATTCAACTGACTGTACATGGACAGATTAACTGACTTCCATTGACTGACGGAGTAGTACTATTATCTGATAGTTAACTGAGATCATGATATTTTTGAGGTTTTCCTAAGTCACATGACTGATTGAGTTCTATAGATTATAGCTTGACTGAGATTATCATGACAACATGACATGGCTCTAGGCACACAACTATTTTTTTTTGGGTACGAATACCCCCAGGACTCGATAGAACGAAACTGACACACATGACATGGCTTGGTCACGAGATTTGAGTCCACAATTCATAATATCATATGTAAGGGATATCATATTTCATATAGTTATTCAATATCTTAAACATTGTAGGGAATTCATGGATATATTTCGTGTACATATTGTATATCTCCATTATTTTACATGCTTCATACCACCACAATATCAACACATGAAAAGTATAGGATTCATATTGAAGTATATAGCTAACATGGACTTGTCATTTAGACATCATAGAACCATACAAACATGAATTTCTAGCATCCTAAGCATTTTATCAAACACCTTGCATGCATTCTTTAAGGCATAGGTGAGTTTCATACTTGCACCATGTTAAACCACCTAAATTTCATGGTTTTCAATTAACAAACATATATATTCCATGAAAACACCTTTAGACATCACATTGAAACTTAAACAACAATCGTCAACATGCACATACTCATATCACCATAAAAAGTTTACAAAATAATATTTACAACATGGTTCTTGATCTCTATGAACGGATTGCATCCATAGATGAACACTACGCATGCCTTAGAAAGGAAACCTTGATGATTTATTGGAGATTTCTTGGATTTGGGAAACTTAATTCTCAATTATCTTGGAAAAAGGCTTGAATCTTGCTTTTGAGAGATGAGTTTGATGGAAACCCTAATCTTGTGGTTGAGAGCATAAGAGAGGGTTTTTAAGTTGCTTAACTGAAGAAAAAATGGAAAAAATTATGCCTCTTTAGGGTTATAAGTCGTGGAAGGTGAAAGAAATAACCAAAATACCCTTATGAAATAAGTTCCCAGTTGCTGAAAAATCATAGCTGACGACATTTGTGACAAGGCGTCAAAAAATGTAACAAGCCATCAAAAATATCGTCACACAGGAGCTGGAATTGATGGTTTCTGCCTAAGCCTGAAGACATTTATGACAAGGCGTCAAAAATGTGACAGGCCGACAAAAATGTCATCACACAGAAGCTGGATTCTGCCTAAGGCTAATGATCTTCGTCATAGGGCATCACAGATATGGTAATCTATCTCGAATTTTGCCACTTAGGAGCTGGTTTCTACCTAAGGCTGACGACCTTTATGATAGGGCATAACAAATATGATAAGCTGTCACGAATGTCGTCACTTAGGAGCTGGTTTCTGCCTAAGGCTGACGACCTTCGTGATAGGGCGTCACAAATGTGGTAAGCTATCACGAATGTAATCACTTAGGAGCTGGTTTCTTCCTAAGGCTGAAGACCTTCGTGATAGGGCGTCACAAATGTGGTAAGCTATTACGAATGTCGTCACACTGTTTTCAGCCTGATATGTTGTAATAAAATAGGAATAAATCTTTGCTCCAATATTGGATTTAGGAGAAATTGATATCGTTGGAAATCTAATTCAATTATCTATCTGTTGATAGTTCATGATCTCAAAAATTCCAAGTATAATGAGAGATATTTTTGTTTGAAGTTGACTATACCAATATCCTTCTCAAGAATTCAATCGGTAAGGAATGTTTTGATTCGTCTGATAGATGGGAGTTATTTGAAGCCTTAATATACATCTAACCTACTCATAAAACTATAAAAGAACCATGATATACTATGCATGAGCTTGTTACATGGCTCTAATATTGATTTGGATTTTTCGGGGTATTACATTTTATTTCTAGGAGTTTTGAAAAGAATTAAAAAAAGATATATTTTCCTATCATATTGTGAAATATTTTAATATAATAAAAATTTTTAAACATCAAAAATTACAAAAAATATTTTTTGGTAGTCGCACTTGCATTTTTTCAAATCTTATTTTTCAAATGATACTGGGACCATATATATGTATACTCTTATTATATAAAAATATATTCTTTATAAGTATGTACATATATTTTTTATTATATTATTGTTTTTACATATAAATATATATACGTATATTTTAGTTAATATTAAATCGCAAAGATATTAAATTAGACGCTTATACAAATTATGTCTGTAATTTCTATATGGACATGTCAAAAATGATTTTAGGATAATAAGAAGCATCGATAAAATTAATTTTTATAAAAAAGAACATTCGGACCAACATTAATTGAATTTTAATTTTAATTTTTATTCAAACCCAACTCTTATTTATAAATTTCAGCCAAAGATGCCCAAAACTCAGTCCAATATCGATGTCCACTTCTTTAACCTACCCCATACAATATCCACCAAATTCATCCAATAGACACAAATCAATCTAGTTCGTCAATTTATTTTTAACCCAACGATCCGAAATTTTCAACTTTATATATATATATATATATATATATATATATATATATATATAATTAATATCTATTTTAAATTAAATCAAAACGTCCGATTAAATGACCGAACAGATCAAATATAATCACTTTTAAATCAACTTTTATATTTATCCATATATATATATATATATATATATATATATATATATATACATATTTTTTTGATTACTTGTTTTTAGCCATCTGATCAAGAGATCGGACAGATCAAAATTAGTCAAGAATCCAAAACAAAACATACTTTTCCCTTCCCAATGCAACAACACATGTATTCCCCTTTCCAATATCCATTACACATTCTTTCCCGCTTCCCCAAAGCTGCAGTGCCATGTCCCTTCAATTTTCCACAAATACAACATAAAACAAGTGACTTATCTCTTCTTCCTTTTTTCTCTCTTCCACCAAATATCAAAACAAGAAACCCTATGCTTCCCGGTTCAGCTATGGTTGTTGCAATATATGAAATTTCTGTCATTTTCATCATCCCATCCCATAAACCCACCATGGATGACAAAATAAGGAACCATTTTCATGCAAGAATTCAAAATTTTGTTCTAATCCGCCATGATGGATCTGAAAAAGTTTGAAAACTCAAAGATTCGGATTTCAAATTTGAATCCTCTCTCAATTCTCATTTTCTTTCTAAATTTTGGCTTCAAATTCGAACTTTCAAGTCCGGATTTAGCCTATAAATAGTGTATTCTTCAACTCCATGGGACAGATATTAGATAAGGAGAAAAAGAGATGAGTTAAATCTTTCAAATACGTTTGTAGGGGAGAAAAATAGAAAAAAAAGTTTGAAGAAGAGTGAAAACAAAAAGGAAAAAAATAGAGAGAAATCGAGTGCAGGAAGTAAAAAATTTGCTCCAAGAGTTGAATTACCTCCAAATGCTCCCGCTAACCTAGAAAATCCACCTTCACATGCTCAAGCCCTGTTTGCTTCTCAACCTATGGCCAGGGCTGCACCCAATTATTCATTCTCTACGTAGAGCTTTCCTATTCCAGTCCACCCAGCAATACAGCACATACCTGAGGCACATGTCATTTGTGAGATACCTGTGCCACTGGTATATGCTGCCGAAGCTCCTACTTTTGCAATATTTGCTACTGTTAAGGTTCCATATGAGGTTGATCGACATGTAGGATTACGAAAGATATCTACTCGAATGAAGAAGGGTCAATAGTAGCCTAGCTCAAAAGTCTAAAAAGGGCATTTAGAAACATGCAAGTCAGTAGAGAGACTGAAAGATTGGACTACAATGACGTGCATTCATCCAGACATCACATGCCAGTTGGGTACAAACCACAAAATTTTAATGTCTTTGACAGAAAGTGTGACCCGCATGCACATCTGAGGTCCTATTACGACAAGTTAGTCGGCATAGGAAGAAATAAGAAGTTGAGAATGAAGTTATTCATTCAAAGTTTGTTAGGAGAGGCTTTAACTTAGTACACCTGACAAGACCCTTATAAGTGGCGTGACTGGAGGAAAATGCCCGAAGACTTCACGATCCACTTTAGGTTTAACATCGAGATTACCTCAGACAGGTTCTTATTGGCTAATATATAGAAAAAGCCATCAGAATCATTTCAAGAATATGCATGGGGTTGGAGCACCGAGGCTGCAAGGATCCAGCCACCACTGGATGAAAGTGAGCTCTCCAAGTATTTCATTTGAGCTCAAGAGGGTGTTATTTTGATAAGATGATGTCAATGATGATCCAAAAGTTTGCAAAATTAGTCAAGATGTGGGATTTCATTGAATAAGGCATCAAGTCAAGAAAAATCCAGTCTATGGTTGCACTTCAAGCCGTGAGTAAGGCCATACAGTCTGGTTCCATTGGTGGTAATAAAAAGAAAAAAAAAGATGTCTCAGTCGTTGTACCATACTACTAGCCTGGAAATTCTTCCTACTGTTACCCTAATATCCCCCAAATTATTGCATACATTCCAGTGTACAATACTCAGCCAAATTTCAATCCACCTCATGCTCCAGCATTTCAAAATCCACCAAGACCATATTCCCCTGGCGAAGTTCCAACTTACCAAAATTGACCAGCTTATGCGCCAAGACCACGTCCAAATCTTGAAGCTAGAAATACTTGTACCTACACGCTAATTGCTGAACCTTTAGCCCAGCTATTCAAAAGATTGAGAACAATAGGATTGTTGCATCAAATTGAATAAAAACCCCCTGACCCAACATCTCAAAACTTTGATGGCAACAAGCGATGAGCCTATCACTCAGGAGTCCAGGGGAATGACATGGAAGAATGCTATAGTTTAAAGAATTAGATTATCTAATAAAGAAGAGAGTAATCAAATGCACCACCGTCACTCTAAATATGAACAATAACCTTTTGATAAATCATGGAAATTAGGAAGTCAACATAATTACTCTAGAGGAAGAATATGACTTGGATGAAGCTATTGTGTCTGCATGGAATGCAGAAAAAGTTGCCACAACATCCCCATCACAACCTTTTATCACAATACAGTTGAGGAAGCCTATAATCATTCAGACTTACCTACCAAAAGGCGTAGTGGTAACTATAGACACTGGAAGGCTCGACTATGACACTAAAGTGGTCCCATGGGACTACCAAGCTAAATCTAAGGGCAAAATGATAGACACTGCTATGGCTCAGGGGATGAACAAGTCTGGAAGGTGTTACGTTTTAGAAGATCTGAATCAAGGAGTCCTCAAGAAAGAGCAAAACCCAAAGAGAAATATTACTGATGCTGAAGCCGCAAAATTTTGGAAGAAGATGCAACCCAAGGATTATTTCGGTTGAAGAGCAACTAAAGAAGAAATCGGACCACATATCCATTATGTACTTGCTTATGAGTTCTAAAGCCCATAGAAATTCTTTGATGGAAGTTTTATGTCGGGTTAGCATAACGAAGGAGACCACTAACGAGACTTTGGCTGTAGTAATTAGGAGAATGGTAGAAGTAAATAAGGTTTCTTTTCATGATGATGAGCTACCGTTAGAAGGGTCCGCACATAATAAAGCACTTCATATCACAGTCAGATATAATTTTAAGATCATGAATAGGTTTTGGATTAATGGTGGTTCAAGTTATAATATTTGTCCATTCTCCACTCTAAGGGTTCTGGGATTAAACATAGAGGATATAAGGGAGAGTCGGGTAGAGGTTAGAGTCTTTGATGGATTAAAAAGGAGCATCAGCAAAGAAATCTACTTGACATTGCAGATAGGATAAACTAAATTTCCCATCTTATTTTAAGTGATGGATGTATCATCTAGTTACAACCTATTGTTGGGAAGTCCATGGGTCCACATGGCAAGAGCTATTCCGTCCACACTCCATCAGTGTGTGAAGTATGAGTGGAGTCGCATAAATATTACTGTCCATAGAGAGCTCAGTCATCTCATCTATTCTGCTAATTCAATTCTAGTTATTGAGGAGTTAGATGGAGCCACTTTCCATACTCTGGAGATCATGCAAGCTATAAAGACTGATGAGAAGATAGAGTTAGTTGAAGTAAAAATGTTGAGTGCTGTAAAGATGGTTGTATCAAAGATGCTGAAATATAGGTATCAGCCTAATATAGGACTAGGAACAAAAGCCAATCTAGATGAAGCAACAGAGAAGTACTACATGGCTTGGATATAAGCCCACTTCCGGAGGAGTCTGCAGTGAAGGATCTGGAGTGACGATATTTGTGCCAGTCTATGTCCCAGTTTCAAAGAAAGTAGTTGATGAAGACATCATAGAAGGAATAGGAAATCTATTTGCAGCCATGATCGAAGGAGAACCAGAGATAGATTTTAAGAAGCTTGCCATCCATAATGCTAAACCTGGAGGAGTCTTGCAGAATTGGACCATCAGCTCATCCCTATTTTGATAAGAGTCTTAGTAGTGTGGAATCGTATTCACTTTTAAAATTATTTTGTTTTCATGGTCAATTGAGGCTTGAATCATGCCGAAGCTCTTTCTTCTACTCGCCTCTTGCCAAAACCTAGTGCTTTTATTCATAAAAGTCCTTATTTTCAAAACTTATTTTCCTATTTTAAATATCTATTTACTTTAATCATTTTTTATACTTTTCAGCACAAATATTATTAAAAATCCTCATTCCACAATTATGACATATGGCAAATCCGTTGAGTAAAATATTAGCGATAAGCAAGATTATAAGTAATACGATGAAAACATGATGCCTTAAAACCTACCACAGGAGATCGAACAACTTAAGAGTCAAAAAAAGCCTAATATGGATGAAACTGAAGTCATTAATTTGGGTGATGAAGAAATGGTAAAGGAAATACGAGTCATAATACAATTGGATGTCGAAAGAAAACAAGAATTGATAAGACTGCTTAAGCAATATATTGATTGAGTTTGCTTGGTATTACGATGAAATGCCTGGCTTGAGCACTGATATCATCTCACATAAATTGCCAATTAACCCCGTGTGTCCGCCTGTGAAGTAAAAGACAAGGAAATGCAAACCAATTTGAGCTTAAGGATCAAGGAGGAGGTGACCAAGCAGATAGAAGCTAACTTCGTGAGGGGCACAACTTATCCCACCTGGTTGGCCAACATCGTGCTAGTACAAAGGAAGATTGGGAAGATAAAAATATGTGTAGATTATTAGGATCTCAATAGGGCTAGTTCAAAATATGATTTTCCGCTCCTAAACATTCATATTCTCATTGATAATTCGCAAAACATAAGTTGAAGTCATTTGTTGATTGTTTTGTGGGATATCATTAAATCGTGATGGACGTGGATGATGCAGAGAAGACAACCTTTGTCACTTCATAGGGAGTATACTACTATAGGGTAATGCTATTTGGACTCAAGAATGCCGGTGTAACTTACATAAGGGCCATGGCTACCTTTTTTCACAATATAATTCACAAAGAGATCAAATTGTATGTGGATGACGTCGTTATCAAGTCCAAAAAGAGTTTAGACCACTTAGATGATTTATAAAAGTTCTTCGAAAGGCTGCGAAGGTACAAACTAAAGTTGAAGACATTAGGACTAGTTGTTATTTCGTTAAAATTTTGTATTTTTCTCTAATATAACAGAACTACGTATAAGCCTAACTTCCCATGGTGAGATACGTAGGTAACCCACATAGGGTCTGGTTTCCCTTAGAAAAATCCAAAAACATTATCCTTTCATGTACTCAGAACTATGCTCGACCTGACTTCCCATGGCGGGATACGTAGGCAATCCTCATCGAATTCGGTCCTTTCATATTTTACTCTTTTATGGTATTGAACTATGTCATGACCTGATTCTTTTTTCAAGGATACGTAGGCAGCCTGAGTCAGGATCGATCATTGCATTCCATGTTTTTGTTCCCCCTTTTACACCTGATTCCTATTTTTAGGATACGTAGGCAGCTGAGTTAGGATCAGTTACTACATTCCATATTTTCACTTTACCCATTGTATTTAAACTACATCACAACCTGATCCCACTTGGATATGTGGGCAGACTGAGTCAGGATCGGTGACTACATTCCATATTTTCACTTTACCAGTTGTATTTGAACTACGTCACAACCTAATTCCACTTGGAAACGTAAAAACTCTGAGTCAGACTCGGTCGTTGCATTTCACATTTCTTTCTCTACCCTCGGACTACGTACAAACCTAATTTCTTTCTAAGGATGCGTAGGCAACCTGAAAGGTTCAGTCTTACCTTTAGGAAAGATCTCCTTTTGCATAGTAGAGCCCCAGAATATAAGTGATCACGCCGCCAGAATCGTTATAGCATCGACAAAGTCAGAGGAGATCCACCTGAAAGATAAAACTATGTGGGTCACAATCAGCAAATGGAGGCTTAACGGATTTCAAAACATGTCATAATCTAAAAATGATATAGGGTTACTGTATATACTTAATATACGTAATATATTTATGAATATATATATATATATATATATATATATATATTTCAAAATACTTTCCTACTTTCCCACCTACTAAGACTCCAATATTGGAATGATGGAGTAGCCGAGGAAGTGTTAGAGGATTCCATAGACAAAGACAGGATTACAAGTAGACATAAATCAACATCTCCCTCCTAACTAAGGATTTTTATTTAAGCGCAGGAAAAATAGAAATAAAAAAGAACGATATCAAGTCAAGATTTTGGGACAGGATCGGAGGCATCATGTAGCTTATCAATACGACATGAGCCAAAATACTCTTCCCCTACTTTATTTTTCACATACCTTTATCCTCACAAGCTCTAAGAATTTAGTTTGAATTCTTTTGCAGATACGTTGAAGACTCGAGTTAGAGAAAACAAATAAAGGGGCCCCTCATAGGAAGATTAGGCTATTTACTTCTCCCAAACTCCGCTGATCGGAGACAACAGCCTGACTGCATCGAATAACTTTGCCAATTAAAGAATCATCATCTAACTGCGTCGAATAACTCCACCAATCGGAGAGTGTCATCTGACTTCAACAAAGTCAAGCTTTCACATTTCGAGGACTGTACATAAGTAAACAAAGTCAAGCTTTCACATCTTGAGGACTGTACATAAGCAAACAAAGTAGAATTTTGAAGATTGTACATAAGCAAGCAAAGAGACCCTCTGCCATATCAGAGGATATGGATGAGCAATACGACTCTCGGCCACATCGGAAGTTGTGCATCAACAAGGAAAACATCTCACTGCCCTAGATCGAAGAATGTACATAAGCAAAACAACGCTATGCCATGTCATAGAATCGCATTTCAGCTAGCAGAGCATAGTCTACCAATCAAAGGTTCGCATCATAACAATCGCGCCAAAAGTCCACTATTAAAACAAATGCATCAAAATCCACCATGGTGATAGCAAGAACTCCACAATCACAGTAGCATCAGATCCTAATAGTAATACCATCATCTAGTTTAGATCGAAGGTCGCCTGTCCAGGATAAGGCGATTATATTTAGGCAATTGCTCTTCGTCAGAGGCTTTACTTTTCAAACACTGGTCACCAGTCAAATATCATTTACTTCTCAACAAATGCTCGCTAGTTGGATGATTTTTTTTCAATGAACTAGCTACTAGTCGGATAACTTATTCTTTAGATGATCGCAAATTGGATGACTCAATTGCTCACCAGTCAGATGACATTTCTTTTTCAACGAACTACCTGCCAGTCGGATGGCTTATTCTTTAGTTGCTTGCCAGTCGGATGGATTTTATTTTACAATAACTGCTCAGCCGATGAAGGCTCTTTACATTTCAGTTATTTCCCCACTAGTTGGAGGCCTCCACAAACATAGATCACAATACTAGTTTGAATATCTGAACTCCACTCTTTACATTACAATTTCAATTTACACTTTTTTTGAACAACAGGTACTTTTCACCCCTTTGACCTATTTTGCAGGACCATGCAGTGCAATGTGGAACTACCCTCTTAACAACAAACTGGGGCAAGATAGTAGAATGTCAAGCATCCCTAACTACGTTAAGAATTTTGGTGAAGAAACTCAACTCAACTCAAGTTTTTATTTTCTTTAGTGTCATAGCCCAGTGTTGTCTTAATCCAACACTGAATTTTTTTTGAAAATCTGTAATATCTTTTTCTCTCAAAATCCTTAGCAAACATCGCTATCCAATGTCTTTCACTCCCAACTATCCCAAACAACCATTTCAGGGATAAGCGTACCTATATTAGTTCCGTTCGTGCTAAAATCTTCGTAATCACCCTCAAAGGATCCAGTGTAAACATAATTCTACCCTTGGGCAAATTTTAAATTCGATCGAAATTTGCTACAATTTAAACTACAAATGACCTGATTTCTCATGAAACCCGAGATATGTAGGCAGCTCAAAAACCAGATCCTGGCCATAATCATCCAATCATTTTATTTTCCCTAAGACAAAATTGGTTACATCAATATGATTGACCAAAGATTTTTTACACTAATCTTCGGCCAATCAGGGGTAACTGTTGACACCCAATTTTGGCTCATTTTTTTCTCTCTAATTATTTTGCCGATGCTTCATGGCCTTAAATAATTTTTCACAATAAATTTGTATTTTTATTTCTAGGAATTTTAAAAAGAATAAAAAAAAAGATATATTTTTCTATCATATTGTGAAATATTCCAATATAATTAAATATTTTAAACATCAAAAATCACAAAAAAAAAATCTTTTGATAGTCGTACTTACATTTTTTCAAATCTTATTTTTCAGACGATACCGTGACCATATATATGTATACGCTTATTATATAAAAATATATATTCTTTATAAGAATGTACATATATTTTTTATTATATTCCTCTTTTTACATATAAATATATATATATATATATATATATATATATATATATATATACACACACCCTTATATTTTAGTCAATATTAAATTGCAAAGCTATTAAATTGGACGATTAAACAAATTATATTTGTAATTTCTATACATAGATATCTAAAATGATTTTAGCATAATAAGAAGCATTGATAACATTATTTTTTTTATATAGAAAAAAGCATTCAGGCTTACATTAACTCAATTTCAATTTTTATTTTTATCCAAACCTAACTTTTATTTATAAATTTCAGTCAAGAGAAGCCTAAAAACCCAGTCCAATATCCATGTCTAATTTTTTAACCCACCCCGTACAATATCCACCAAATTCATCCAACAGACACAAATCAATCTAGTTCGTCAATTTATTTTTAACCCAAAAATTTAGAATTTTCAAATTTATAAATAATATATATATATATATATTCTATATGTTTAATTGATTTTTATTTTAGATTAAATTTAAATCATCTAATTAAATGATTGAACGAATAAAAATAATTACTTTTATATTTATCCACATATATATATATATATATATATACACATCTTTTTAAGGAACTTGTTGTTAGCCATTCAAGAGATCAGACGGATGAAAATTAGTTAAGAATCTAAAACAAAACATGTTTTTCCTTCCCAATGCACCTTCACGCGTAGTCCCCTTCCCAATATACCATTATGCGTGCCTTCCCCCTTTCCAAAGTTGTAGTGCCATGTCCCATTAATTTTCCACAAATACAACACAAAACAAGCGACTTCTCTCTTTTTTCTTTTTTCTCTCTTCCTCCAGTTATCAAAACAAGAAAATTTATGTTGTCCGAGTTCAGCTATGGCTTTCGCTACTATGCAAAATTTCTGTCCTTTTCATCATCCCATCTCGTGAACCTACCATGGGAGGCAAAATTAGGAACCATTTTGGTCCAAGATTTCAAAATTTTATTCAAATCCGCCATGATGGCTCTAAAAAAGGTCGAAAACTTAAAGATTCTTAATTCAAATTCGAATCATCTCCCGATACTCATTTTCTTTCTAAATTTTGGCTTCAAATTTGAACTTTTAAGTTCGAATTTGACTTATAAATAGGGTATTCTTCATCCCCATGGGACAGATGTCGAAAAGGAGAAAGAGAGGAGTACGAGGCTTCAAATCCGTGTGATGAGGAGAAGAATTAATAAAAAGAGAGTTTGAAGAAGAGTGAAAACAAAAAGAAAAAAAACAGAGAAAAATCGAGTGCAGAAAGTAAAAGAAGCCAAAAAAGTCTCAAAATTGCTATTTTTTTCCGATTTGGTCTAAGTTGGAGTTTCACCGTTGAGTTCGCCGTCCGAAAAAATTCTCGACGTGAAATCCCTTTAGTTTGCTTCCCCCTAAAAAGGTATGACCTTTTCTTTTCGTCTCACCTCCGTCTCCTTTTCTTTCATCCTTTTTTCTTTCCTTTTTTGAATATATGTTTGGTAATTTCAATTGCTTTTTGTTGATTCGGAGATGTCGGATGTATGAATTATGGCTAACAACCTGTTTGGATGGTGGTTTCCCATGGTATGGTATGGTATGGTTACCATGGAAAACATGTTTGTTTCCATGGTCTTCTAAAAATGGCGGTATGGTATGTTACTATTCCATGGTTTGATAACCATGGAATGAAGTAATTTATTGAACCACTAAATTGGTGGTGTGTCATGGTTTTCATTTTTCTTTTCCAACTATACCCTTATATAATTTTCTTTAATCCTATTTTATCTTTATCAACAAAATACATGCTAAGACTACACATTTGTTAACAAGATCGAAGATTGCAAAACTTCCTGTTAGCAATATAAAAATTCAAAGAGTGAGAAAAATGATCCTAGTTATTTAGTAGTAGTACTTTTTAATGCCAATAAAAACTCAATTCGATCAAAAAAAATTGAAAATTGAAATGGAGGAAAATCGAGTGAATACACAAAAAGCATATACATAGGAAGTGATTTTTGAACTCTAAGATACATACATGTATACCAATTGTTTTATTGATTGGGAAGTACTTCCCGATTGCATTAGTTTGCGTTCGTCAAACCTGTGTTTAGCAAATACCCTTGTGAATTTAGCGTCTTAAAAGGATCATCGGGTAGCTATGAGAAGCATCAAGAAAGAAAGGACAACTGGTTACGATAGCACTGATATGGATAAAAGAGTTGATATCTCAAATGTATTATAATTAGGGGCATTTTAGTAAATTTACCTGTTACCATACCATACCATACCATCAAACCAAACAAAAAATCTATTATTAAACCGTAGTGAACGATACAGTCCATCCAAACATGGTACTGTACCATACCATACTACACCCATACCATACATTATGAAACTATGGCAAACCACCATCCAAATAGGTTGTAAGTTAATGTGGTTGTTGTTAAAATGGGTTCATCGGGGTTTCGATCCCATATTAATGTTATGGTTCATTTTCCCTGTAAAGTTAAGTCCCGAGCATGGTTATTTTAATTTTGGTGGTGCTTTGTGTCAAAGTATGCAAAATGCGCATAACGCCTTCCATTTTCGTCGTCTTTATGAAATCGTACATCTCGTAAAAGCTCCCTTTTATCCGTGCAGCAGCAGGAAAACTGCTATTTTCTTTCATTTTTTAGAATCTTACAATAAAGAGGTTCTACGAAATTTGAAAAGTAGAAAACAGTATTTGTTATGTTATTTTTTAGCATTAGTTTTGACTAATAAGTGACCACACGTGTGTGAGATTCGTTGGCGTTAAGAAATTGGCAAAATTATAAAAGTTACTGATATGCTAGTTTAAAACTAGTTGAAATAGTTTTCTGATTTGGACATAGTGCCCGCCCATTTGTAGGGGGGTGAGGATCTAGGCGGATAACTGTCTTTATAATATAGATTTATTATATGTATGATGAATCTATTTTTCTTTGTGCGTGGATATTTCTTAAATTTTGTTTCAATATCTTTTAATGATTTGTTCTTTTCGTAAGATGTATTCATTAATTTGTATGGTTTATTATTTTATCCTGTAGTAATTGTAGAGTTACAGATTTCTGTATAATAATTTATTCTAATTGTACTATAATGTATATCTAATTGTAGATTTTCAATGTTATTTATTATCTTGTGTTGTTCTTCTCGTAGCAAAGTTTTTAAATTATATAAACTATTACATGTACTTTTTTCTAAATTTTTTAAGGTTTCTTCTATCCATATTAATTTTTCTTTTAGATTTTCCATTATTTTTCTAATTCGGTTTCTATAATTAATTTCTTTATTTAGATTATCT